>NC_064616.1:441646282-441951825 GCF_023898315.1 Schistocerca nitens | reverse complement strand
TTCTAAGTTCTAGGGGACTAATGACCTCAGCAGTTGAGTCCCACAGTGCTCAGAGCCATTTGAACCATTTTTTTTTTTTTACGCTTTCCATAATTTCTTTAACGTCATTCTGGATAGTGTCAGTGGTTGCAAGATTTTCAGCAGTCGCAGCACTCACCCTAATATACAGACTGAATGACCTAAAATTTGCACCTCAAATATTGCGACAATGAAACGTCATTCTGGATAGTGTCAGTGGTTGCAAGATTTTCGGCAGTCGCAGCACTCACCCTAATATACAGACTGAATGACCTAAAATTTGCACCTCAAATATTGCGACAATGAAAAGTGCTACTGTTGTGCACTTTTCACAGAGTGAATTGGTAGTCTGGGTCTCGTATTGTTAGCCAATCAACAGATTGTAATAATATTTAGAAAGTGTATTTTTTGTGCAACTACACTCCTGGAAATGGAAAAAAGAACACATTGACACTGATGTGTCAGACCCACCATACTTGCTCCGGACACTGCGAGAGGGCTGTACAAGCAATGATCACACGCACGACACAGCGGACACACCAGGAACCGCGGTGTTGGCCGTCGAATGGCGCTAGCTGCGCAGCATTTGTGCACCGCCGCCGTCAGTGTCAGCCAGTTTGCCGTGGCATACGGAGCTCCATCGCAGTCTTTATCACTGGTAGCATGCCGCGACAGCGTGGACGTGAACCATATGTGCAGTTGACGGACTTTGAGCGAGGGCGTATAGTGGGCATGCGGGAGGCCGGGTGGACGTACCGCCGAATTGCTCAACACGTGGGGCGTGAGGTCTCCACAGTACATCGATGTTGTCGCCAGAGGTCGGCGGAAGGTGCACGTGCCCGTCGACCTGGGACCGGACCGCAGCGACGCACGGATGCACGCCAAGACCGTAGGATCCTACGCAGTGCCGTAGGGAACCGCACCGCCACTTCCCAGCAAATTAGGGACACTGTTGCTCCTGGGGTATCGGCGAGGACCATTCGCAACCGTCTCCATGAAGCTGGGCTACGGTCCTGCACACCGTTAGGCCGTCTTCCGCTCACGCCCCAACATCGTGCAGCCCGCCTCCAGTGGTGTCGCGACAGGCGTGAATGGAGGGACGAATGGAGACGTGTCGTCTTCAGCGATGAGAGTCGCTTCTGCCTTGGTGCCAATGATGGTCGTATGCGTGTTTGGCGCCGTGCAGGTGAGCGCCACAATCAGGACTGCATACGACCGAGGCACACAGGGCCAACACCCGGCATCATGGTGTGGGGAGCAATCTCCTACACTGGCCGTACACCACTGGTGATCGTCGAGGGGACACTGAATAGTGCACGGTACATCCAAACCGTCATCGAACCCATCGTTCTACCATTCCTAGACCGGCAAGGGAACTTGCTGTTCCAACAGGACAATGCACGTCCGCATGTATCCCGTGCCACCCAACGTGCTCTAGAAGGTGTAAGTCAACTACCCTGGCCAGCAAGATCTCCGGATCTGTCCCCCATTGAGCATGTTTGGGACTGGATGAAGCGTCGTCTCACGCGGTCTGCACGTCCAGCACGAACGCTGGTCCAACTGAGGCGCCAGGTGGAAATGGCATGGCAAGCCGTTCCACAGGACTACATCCAGCATCTCTACGATCGTCTCCATGGGAGAATAGCAGCCTGCATTGCTGCGAAAGGTGGATATACACTGTACTAGTGCCGACATTGTGCATGCTCTGTTGCCTGTGTCTATGTGCCTGTGGTTCTGTCAGTGTGATCATGTGATGTATCTGACCCCAGGAATGTGTCAATAAAGTTTCCCCTTCCTGGGACAATGAATTCACGGTGTTCTTATTTCAATTTCCAGGAGTGTATATCCTTTATAAACGGAGCAATGCCTGTTGACGTTACCAGACTAAAAGAAAGACAAATTAGATTGGCAGTGGTGTTTGGTGCAGGATTCGTGTGCAATTCGTTTATGAGATACCGTGTTTTGAACAGTTCACTCACCGATACTTGTACAATACCTGAGTTAGTACCCACTAAAGAACAACATAAGTGCATAAATAGTTATGTGGATTCTGACCAATAATGAGACAATTACTATCAGAGGTTGTATTCTTAATGTCGACCGGCAGCAGCAATAGATGTTTCCACTCTGGTAAGGAACGACTGCTGTAAACGTGCTACCATTTCAGCGAAGATGTTCAAATGGTTCAAATGGCTCTGAGCACTATGGGACTTAACAGCTATGGTCATCAGTCCCCTAGAACTTAGAACTGCTTCAACCTAACTAACCTAAGGACATCACACAACACCCAGTCATCACGAGGCAGAGAAAATCCCTGACCCCGCCGGGAATCGAACCCGGGAACCCGGGCGTGGGAAGCGAGAACGCTACCGCACGACCACGAGATGCGGGCTCAGCGAAGATGTCCGAGCAGGATGCAGTAATACGTCGATCAATATCATCGTGTGTTGTTGGTTTGTTCTTGTAGACAACGTCTTTCAGCTTTCCGTACAGAAAAAATTCCTACAGGCTTCAAATCCGGGGAACGGGCTGGCGAAGTTACACTTCCGTTGCATCCAACGTAACGATTTCGAAACAATTCGTGAAAACATGCTGTAGTACCTCGTGCACTATCGCCTAGACAGCCATCATGTTGGGTAGCACAGGTTCCTCCCAGTCTGTAGAGGAACGTCTTCGAGCATGCGTGGAGGGTGGTCTAGGCGCTACAGTCTGGAGCCGAGCGACCGCTCCGGTCGCAGGTTCGAATCCTGCCTCGGGCATGGATGTGTGTGATGTCCTTAGGTTAGTTAGGTTTAAGTAGTTCTAAGTTCTAGGCGACTGATGACCTCAGAAGTTAAGTCGCATAGTGCTCAGAGCCATTTGAACCAGTTTTTGAGGGTGGTCTGTTAGGAAGCTGCGATAGTTGAGCGCTTGAAGTGTTCCGTCTAGTAAACAGGGCCCTATGAGTTGATGGCTCACTATACTAAACCACACTTTAACCACACTTTACATTCCATGGAGGCTGGTGTTGTCAATAGATCGATAGTGCATGTTTCGCGGTTTACCTGGCCATGATTGGCTAATGTGGCTTATTCACTAAACGAGATACATGATATATCTAGGGTATCCTGTCATGATGCCAATGTACTGAAGTTAACACGATTCTCATTATCGTTTCCATGCAGCTCTCGATAAAGAGAGGTGTGATAGGGATGGAACCTATGTCGATGGAGAATGTGTAGAGCACTTGCCTGACTCAACCACTTCCTCATGCGATTGCGTGGAAGCTGACGTGATGATCAACTCCAACAGCAGCATGTACATTAATTTCCCCGTGTAGTTTCGTCACTTATTTCTTTCTACAACGTTGTCTAGGCGTTACACTACCAATTTTACGTACCCGGTTGAAGAGGTTGATAAATAACTGCTGACATGGTTGACTTCTACTGTTATATCTTGCCGAATACACCGTACAAGAACGGACAACATTCTTCCTAAATTCTCCATACGCCGTGAACATGTCGGCTTTTCTGCGTTGGTAAGTCGCATCGTTCACTCACGACCTACTGCGTGGACTGCCACACAGCAACTGACTAGCAAGTCGCAGTGCAGTCAACGAACACAGTAAGCAAACATAACATCGTGTCTGGTAAATACTCAGGTTGAATGACAGAAACAAGTGTCCGCGTGGAAACTTTTAAAATAGAATATCTCGTAAACAACTCGCACTAGAATCCTGCGACAAACACCACTGATTTTAGAAGCTGCGACATAGTCACGAAGACAGATATCCAGGTACTGTCAAACGATTTTTATTCCAGTCTTTGATCACAATATAAAGTCCTTCGACGATGACCAGGTTCAGTCAGTAATGACCATCTTCAGATCTGTTGTACACCAGCCACGCGGGGTAACCGCGTGGTGTGAGGCGTCTTGTGTGTATGTTGTCCATAGCGTAAGTTATTTTAAGTTTGATTAAGTAGTGTGTAAGCTTAGGGACCGATGACCTAAGCAGTTTGGTCCCATAAGATCTTACCACAAATTTACAATCTTTTTGTTCTACGCCATGTCCTAATGCGATAAAGCCGTAATGGCATCGTCAAAACATACAAATACACTCAGCAAAGCATCGTCATGTAGAACTAAAATATGGTGTAAAATATGCCACCATATTTTAGTTCTATGTAACGATGCTTTGCTGAGAGTATTTATATGTTCTGACGATGTCATTACGGCTTTATCGCATTCGGACATGGTGTAGAACAGATATGAAGATGGTCATTACTTACTGAAACCATTCATCGTCGAACGACCTTATATTGTGATCAAAGACTGGAATAAGAAACATTTGAAACACGACTGACATTCTAATCTACCCTACTTATAGTTTGTTAACGTCAGTAGGCATTATTCCATTTAAAAAAGTGCACGCTTCTACAAAAAATACGCTTCCTATGTATTACTGCAATCTGTTGATTGGCTGAAAATACGAGCCCCCTGACTACCAATCCATTTTGTGAAAACCGCACGTTAATAGCACTTTCCATTTCCGCAATATTTGACGATGCAAGTTTTTGGATATTCACCCTATGTGTTCACCCCATCTAATTTCATATTTTGTTCGCTAAATCTTTTCCTGAGGACCGTCTCATGCTCATTAATTTTTATGTACTTTTATTATCCTGACTGTCTAATTTCTTATCTTGGTCATCAAATAGTTTATCAGATATATTACCCTGACACTCTAATTTCTTATCTCGACTGTCTAATTTCTTTTCTAGCCTGTTTATTCATTGTTTATCAGTTATAGAAGATCATATGGGAATACGGCTGTGAGGATGTTGAAACAACACTCGCTTTCTCTTCCTCAGCATCATCAGCTGGCACTCTCTGTGCAAATTCGCGCTGGCTACAGTGCAAGCCTACTGCTTGTGTAATGTACGAATGAACTGCTTATATGGTTTCATGGGTAGAGCTCTGGTAGTTAAAGGATGTGTGTGTTCCTTTAGTTTTCCTCCCAACTTAATACCTGATGCGAATGTCTGGCAAAGAGGAAGTTCAGGACAGATATAGACCTGTACTGGAGAATGTTGAGTCTGTATTTCCCTACAGGGTTGGTACGGCGTCCTCTGCACCCATCTGCATAGATGAAAGAGATTTGTTGTCTGGTTATCTGCACTCGTGTTCTGGCTTGGTAAGAAGATGGGTGGATGCTGTGTTTGTCTCAGTCAGGCAGAATGGTGAAGTATCAGAGTCAAATGTATTATGGTTAAGATGGCTAATATGTTGTTTTTCAGGTCTGTTCCAGTTAGGGTAATGTTGCGACCAACTTTTTCAGCAATTTTTCACGTCAGTTTTGTTGTTCGGAGTTTTTTTCCTAGTGGGCCCTTCACGCTCATTTCGAACCAACCAGGTATGCCTAATTAAATGGTGCCTTCAGCACATTTATGTACACCAGCTTTACATTATGATGTACTGACCTGACCCATTTCCTACTTGTACATATATTCACTAGCAATATGCATCTGAATCAGAAAATAGGGTAACACAGTTGGGTCCATTCCTTCTGTAAAGGCTCTCGGTGACTGCGCACATTATAAACATGACCAATGTGTCATTCTTTTTAAAAAACACAACGTAGCATGAGCGAAAGTAACGGGACGGTACTAACAGTACCAATTCTACTGGTACAATAGCAACTTCGGCGGGACGTGTCACTCCCAAGTAGAATAACTCGATAAAAATTGAACCATATACAGGATGAGTCACTAACTATTGCCACCTGAAATAACCCCGAAAGTATGGTAGTAACTGAAAAGTTTGTTAGAATATTGCTGCGCGGTGTGGGATCCTTACCAGGTGGGATTGACGGAGGACATCGAAAGGGTGCAAAAAAGGGCAGCTCGTTTTGTATTATCACGTAATAGGGGAGAAGGTGTGGCAGATATGATACGCGAGTTTGGATGGAAGTCATTAAAGCAAAGACGTTTTTCGTCGCGGCGAGATCTATTTACAAAATTTCAGTCACCAACTTTCTCTTCCGAATGCGAAAATATTTTGTTGAGCCCAACCTACACAGGTAGGAATGATCATCAAAATAAAATAAGAGAAATCAGAGCTCGAACAGAAAGGTTTAGGTGTTCGTTTTTCCCGCGCGCTATTCGGGAGTGGAATGGTATGATTGTGGTTCGATGAACCCTCTGCCAAGCACTTAAATGTGAATTGCAGAGTAATCATGTAGATGTAGATGTAGATGTAGATGTAGATGTTGCATGGGACACAGGGGGCCATAATATGACGCTGGTTTTTAGTTGCTAGGTGGGGTCGCGTCAGAGATATGAAGGTCAACTTTGCTTTTTTAAATGGGATGTTATAGTTCGGTACTTATTTTCTGGTAGCAGCTATCAAGACGAACGCAGTGATGTGTAACAGTAAAGTCTTTGAAGGTCAACGAAGATTACAAAGTTCACATGAACGTCCATTTACAGAAGGTGTTCGAAGTGATGACCACTGGAGTCAGTCCAGTGCTGCAATCTTCTTGTCATGGATTGAGTGGTATTACTTATCACATTGGCACTTATTGAAGCACATGCGCTGACAATTCTCTCTTGTATATCGTGCAGTTAGTAAATATTCGCCGCATATGGCGTATCCATTTAACGTGCCATTGACATGTAAACACCATTAGACGGTTTCGCAATACAACACGAATAGGCTCTGTTCATGCATTGTTGTTTAAATCTTTGGGTGGGTTTAGTGACAACACTGAACTGTCTGAGGGATTGTGTCCTTGATACAATGTCCACCGTCAACGTCTATCTTCAGGAGTTCTGGGAACCGGGATGATGCAAACTTTTTTTGATGTGTGTAGGAATACAATAATAGGATACAGATATCAGTGCAAGTGTGAAGACATTGCCTGGTGACTAGCTCAAACGCTCACAGATTGTCTTGACGGTGTGAATACTGCGTTAAATGGGTTATATAGTTATTAACTCAGGGCTATGTAGAGGTTTTCTCCTTAGGAGCGTATTACGTTATGCTGTTGTCCCTGGGAGCATTATTTACATATTGACGTACCGGCAGCGGGCAGCCAACACGGGATGATGGTTTACGCAGACTGCGATCACAGCCGAGCGCCGCCCCGATTGCTCAATAAAGTCCACAACAGAGAGCCTTATGGTTCCTTCTCTAACACCTTTAATGCAAACAACTATAAAGTGCTGAGGTAATAGCCACTGAAAACGAGGTACATTCTTGTACAGTATAATGAAACTGTAACGAAACCTTGCCTTTCGCAGCACCATGAAAGGCTGTTTTCGTCGAGCACTACACTTCCGGAAAAATATGATCCCATATTTCAACATTCCGTCATTTAGTCGGAAGTTCCACAGACCTGGCGTTAACTATACCTATATTCATGTTTCGCTGACACCTAAGCCTCATCGACTCTTCTTCTTTTCTGTTTACAGTCATTCCTACCAGTTATCTAAATCGAAAAGGGTACGGGGGTTGGATGGTGGGTGGGAAGAAAGAGTAGGAAAGGGAAGGAACTAATGATATCAGCTGCATCGGTTTCTTTTCGAGAGAAAAATGTATACTGGACGAGGACTCAAACCCAGGATCTTCTGCTTACTACGCAGTTGCGCTAAATCCTGCGCCACACAGCCACACTTTTTATCGAGAATACGCCGACTATCTCGCACGCTCCCCGGCCGACTCACATTCTCACCTAGCAGCTCCTATCGGTAGTTCCCGTCCATGTCCTCCAAGCCCGCTAATTTTAAATTCTCGACGGAGGTCGAACGTAATTTCTGAAAGAACAGACGCCACACATTCATTTAATATCAACCAGATGTCATTTTTTAATTTGGAAAAGCTCTCATAGATCCCCACTGCGTGACATACCTTCTCTGGTACCCATCAATGTGGATGTCTTGTCGTTACCATCGCTGTTGGAGATACAGTCGTCAAGCATCCCAAAACCAGCAAACCTCCACCATTACCACCATAAACGTCAACGATCGCTGTCCTCGTAATATATAGGATACCCAAAACCTATAGGACCAAACTTTTACATCTGGGAGACAATCCCAGTCTCAATAATATGAGAATAGAAATTAGTAATCGTAAATAAGTATTTTCTGTTGTTGACATGCACAAGTTACGCCTTGCAGCAACATTTCTATAGCTACGATCGCTAGTATAAATTCATGCACTGCAATATAATCTGTTGACAGAATCCCAATCTGGGTCTGAAATCATTACTCTCCACTGCTTCTACCCTATTTTTAATGATAGCGGTGTAAATGAACAACACAGTGGGAAGAGTACTAATGCACCACCGAAGTGTGCACGCTGTCCGGCCTTCATATGTATACCTTCTCCAACACAATCCAGTACTAAATCTTCAAACTCCCCTGTGCGAAAAGTCCTTGTAGACAAACAGTACAGCTCTCTCTGGCTTGACTGGCTCGGTTCCTCTTAAGTGTCTACTCACAGTGATAAAATATGTCTTCTAATCTGGATGACACCTGTTTCGACATTGTTCTCATTCATGCTTTCCTGACATTCCATCTGGCGGCACCATGAATTGAATGCATCTCCACAAGTTTCTGTAACAATTAATGATCCAAATTTGCGGACCACTCATGAGCTGTTTAAACTGGTGATCTCCACAGCGGTTTTTTTAAAAATAAAGGTAGCACCCCTATATCGATGTGACCGCTAGTTGTTTGTTAGGATACAGAAGCAGTTTAAGAACGTGGACCACAAGCGCATTGCTATTGAGCGGTGTAATACAGCATAAAATATACATTTACGCGCAGTGGTGGATATTTTCAAAATACTGTATCAAGTTTAGAACCCTCTAAGAATTGCTCTGTACAGGACTGGGACACCCTACACGACAATCATCGACAATATCAACACTTCCGATTAAGGTCTCCAACGAATTCCTTCACATTTTGATGAACGTAAGATAATTTTCATAACTCTGGTAGATATAATCAAAACAAATAATAAATACCGGACTGAAGAACTTCTAAACTGCTTCCTCTGATCGTAAAAAATAACGTCACTACAATACACTGTCAGTGAAGTTAGATAAACTGCAGCATTATATGAGTGAGACAGACCACACAAAATGCATTATTTGACTTTACGGTAATTTGCACTGCGTATTCAACACATTTGCAACGTTGAGAAAGTGGTTGGAAAATGTCAGTGCTGATTTATTTTGGAACCAATAGAGGCACTAATTTCACATGTCTGTAAAAGAAGAGCTTTTCAGGAGTCCCGTCAATTGGGGAAACACAACTTAATCTGCTCCCACACCTTACCATACCACATCCGATGGTGAAACCATTGGGTGAGGAAAACACGGCGCTCGGACGAGAACCTTCAGGGCTTCATCGCGGGGTTTCGTTTCCCTTTTTTGAAAAATACCTGGTCAGTATGATGGATACTCGAGAACGGTTCCAGTCGCTTTTCTTGAAAATGTTTTGACGAATTCCCCAAATGATTAGCAGCAATTATTTCAAAACAACCTCCTCGATTTCGGCACTGACAGTTCGATCTTCAGATAAAATTCCCATTTTATCACATCGTTCTACACACAGGTGATCAACATTATCTTGAACGTGGAAGTCTCGGACGTGGGAAAGCCTGTGTATGCCATACTATTTAAGGTCGGTCACTCTCTAGATCCAACAGATAACAGCATGCCCATTCAATTGTGCTGATGATTTTCAGAAGAGATGTATCTCGGTCACATGTGTCGGCTCCTGGTTGGCAGTAAGCTCATGTGATACAAATATTGAACAGGTACTGCACTTAAACAAATAACTGTGAACGATATTAACTCCCCAGTTTCTTCAATATTAGTCTCATAGGTAGCCAGTGCTTGTATGCTACCACCTGACGCACTAGCTTAATTTAATCCATTGTTACATTTGTTTCCGATCGATTCAGATGAGTTTCCCTTTCATCAAGAGAGCGTCGAACAAGGAATAGAAAGAAACTTATGTCCGTAAGGTAACAGATTTTTTGAGATACATGAAATAATATTAGCCAGTACCATAATCAGTATATGAGCAGTTGGGGAGTATGAGGAAATCTAACACAGCCGTCCTGGAAAAGGTCGCTGTGATGGCGACATATCGTTGTATCAAATTGTGTTTCAGTTGTTGGATTTACATCAGAAAAATTTGTTTATGGTCTGGTGATCATAATTTGGTCAAATGCGACAGAAGATTTCTTCTAGTTGTGGACTTTGCACCTGTTACCTCCGAATCGAGCGCCATAGCACAGCTATGAATTAGAGTCTCGGCTACGAAGGCAAGGAAATAAAAATGTGTGAAGACTAGACACTATAAACGGGTTAAGTGCCAAAATATAAATACGAGTAAGAGCAAAAACAAAAAAAGGTAAATGCCATCGCCAACAACCAGGAACACAGGCTAAATCTCTCAACTACTGACACTGTATAAGGCTCGGCAAAGGGCAGGAGAGGTACGTGCTGACCCTCTGGCGAGCCTGAAGAGAGCTGAGGGCCACCAAGCTTTTACAATTCATTGTAAGTGTTGTCTACAACAACAGCAATGTGAACTCTAGCCGTATTCTTTTCAATAAAATCTGTTGATTAGACATTCAACTCGATGTTTTCAGTTATCTTTTCCACTGTAAGAACAATGGAATTAAACAAGATCAAAACTAATAAAAATTTGGCATGAAAGGAAACGGCGTAGGTAAAACTTATGAAAACCGTAAAACCGTGTCGGTGGCAGGAGGAACTTAGCCTAAAGAAGAGGTATGTACAAAATATTTATCTCCAGTATTCAGTATTACTTCCTAGGTTCTGACTATTTTATAGATTTTAGTAGCCAATTGGCTTCTTAGTAGGTGTTCTGAAAGAGCGTATGTCTTGCTCTTTTTCAGTTAAGCTGCAAGTGTAAACTATTGTGTTTAAGTGAGCCTTCAAAGGGGATCGCCAGCAAAACTCCTTTCTGATCGTCTGATGGTCAATACGACTGTAAAAAGAAGGCGTCATCGTCAGCACAGTGATGCAAATGATTGTAGATGGTAAACTAGACTTCGTTATTCTTTGCCAGGGGATGGACCCAACCACTGATATAATCAAGGACCTGGCTGTACCTTAACAACCATGTACAGCGACTTGTCTGATGAGAAGCTAAGAAATCTACTACGGATGCTGCCCTGATTGAAGTAAGATAACACAGTATTCTTCGAAGAATTAATTCATTAAAACTGTTTTATGTACTTTAAAAGTTAAAATAGGGCTTTAAAATATTTAATCGAGTGGCAATGTGCTAGTGCCCTGTTATCATTAGAAATTAATGTAAAGCTTGGCCTATTTTCAATGTCATTGACCTCGTTTCTGTCAATAAAAGCGCGGCACTCAGAACATTTTACATATTCCCGTGTAAAATAATAGTTTTGATTCATAAGAAGGAGGAAATAACACAAATGCTGCAGTAATATGAATCTCATCATAAATAACAAATTAAATATTGGTTCGGATTTTTTAACAAAAGATGAAACCAGTAATACTGAATAACTCAGAATCAAGTGTTTTTAGTGTTTAGCCCATTATTGATGTCCAGTCTTCAATTGAGGTGTATCAAAAATGCTCAAAACAATACTGAAGTCCGTGATAATGTTGTGCGGATATTGTGTATTATGGGAAACTGCTTAAGGATCGTGGCGCCTGCTCTGTCTCCCCGCTGAAGCTATACAGAACACCAAACGACAGTATGCTGCCCTTGGCTGGAAATACATCAACTTTTGATCTGGTAATGCCACCCGTTGGTGGCCAAGTACCCTAGAGATGTTCGCTGTTAGCTGTGGTGGCAGCGTTTAGACTGCAATACTCCACTCTAAAGAACACCAGGCAGATCAGTGGCATATGTGTGTGGGAAGTGGGCTGTTCACTCCTCATGCGTCATGTCCTTAGCTTGTAGGTACCTGTCCACCCGGCCAGCCCTGCAGAACACAGCCATTACAACAGCTGTATGACAAAAATCACGTTTAAGCACGATTCTTTCGTTAGCGGGACAACTCTCGCTTTTCCTAGGTCCACATTCGCCGAAGCACGTGACACTACGTGATGGGACTGTAACTGGAGGATCGCTAAGCATCCACAACAACGTCTACAATCCGGAGTAGATTTATGATTCAGACTCTGCGGCAGTATCTCTAGCCACTGCAGATACTTTGCCTGTTGGACGACTTAGGAAGCTTCATGCAAGACAATGTGCTATAACCCAGCAATGGAAACGTTTTCGATCTGGTCCGCACTGCCGCTGTCTCCGTAACAGTTAACGAAGGTTGGGCAAGAAGTACGATGTCGTGCAAATCACTATGTGTACGCCCAGCACGTGGAATACTCCACCACCGTGCTAATGCACATACTGGGCTCTTCACATGCTGCCTTGTCAGTGATTTACCGTATCTTGACAGATGAAAAGCGCAGCCATAAGCATCATTTGCCATGGGGAACAACGTCTCTACTCTGATGAGATATAAACATAATAACCACCTGCTTAATAGCTTATTTGACCGTAATTGGAACGAAATACATGATCCAGCAGTTTATTGGTAGGTTTGTGAAGATATGTGGCATTAGATGTCTACCCACAGATCACGTAACTAACGTAAATAAGTGACGCTGATTTGCGTACACTGTGATAGCGCACGCTAGCTATCCAGATGGGTTACATACAATTTGCATCAGGCGAATCTGGTTGCCGAGACATCAACGTGAGTTCACTATAATGCTCCTGAAACCACTGTAGCACGGTCCTGGCTCCGAGACCAGGACAGTTATACTGATGGAAGATGCCACCTCTGCCGGGGAAGACATCAGATGGTTCGCAGCTTACAGCTTGTCTTAGATTACTACCATAGGTACCATGAAAGTGTAGGAGAATGTCTCATATAGCATAATACTGCTCCACCAGCCTGCGTTCGTGGCAAACTGTACGTTTAGATCCGCCGTTCACCTCCATGACGCTGTTTGTGGAGACGAACATCGGTCTAGCGTAGCAAAAATATGTGTCACCCGAAGTGCCGACACGTTTCCACTGATCGACGGTTGACTCCGGATGGTTCAACAATTTATGATGGACAGTGTGCTCCGAAGCACTTGTGCGTGCACCAGCATTCTGCTCTTTAGGGAGAGGTCCCACAGATCACCATCCACTCTACTTTATAGAGCGAACACCACATTCAAATGGTTCAAATGGCTCTGAGCACTATGGGACTCAACTGCTGAGGTCATTAGTCCCCTAGAACTTAGAACTAGTTAAACCTAACTAACCTAAGGACATCACAAACATCCATGCCCGAGGCAGGATTCGAACCTGCGACCGTAGCGGTCTTGCGGTTCCAGACTGCAGCGCCTTTAACCGCACGGCCACTTCGGCCGGCCGAACACCACATTCGTAAAGGGTCGTGGACGTCCAACCATTTAGCGCCTAGTGGTAATTTGACTGACCTTCTACCTCTTACGTAGATGTTCATGACAGTAGGACATGAACATTCAGCCAGCCTCGTCATTTTCGAGATACTCTTTCACAGTCTCTAAGTAATAATGATCTGCCCTTTGTCAGAGTCGCTTATCTTAATGGATTTCCCCATTTGCAGCCCATATCTTAACTAGTGTGATCCTTAGTCCGTGTCTGCTCCGCTTACACACTGTTGTTACCACTTCGCGTGCCCTTAACGTCACTAGGCGGCATCCAACGTCACGGTAGGCAGTGATCACAATGTTTTGACTGTTCAGTGTAAGTCAGGTTTCGTTACTGGATATCGCCGTTGTAACAATGGAAAGACGGGCCATTGTGTTGCAAGCCACTCGCCTCCCAAACGCTACACAGTAAAAATTGATCAGCAATCATGTCGCCCAGTCTCTCTATGAGGTATAGAGCACTACGGCCACAGGTGTACTTAAACTGACGGAAGTGCACAGAAGGGCACAGAAATCATAATGTCTCCAGAAAACTCGCCACTGGGCTTTCTAGCATGGAAACACGACATCTTATCTGACCAATGGGAATACACGTTGATACACGTATAAGACAAGCTACGTCGAAAATAAAAAGAAAAGTCGGCCCATCACGCTTACGAACAAGGTCCCTTAAGGGACTCGGCGGTGGTATTATCGTTGGTGGCAGGGGGGCGTTGTATCGAATGATACATTTAAAAGCGCTTCCAGCAGGCGATCTCCCCTCTTCCACCCTCTCGACCACTTCCCTTGAACGCAGCATCATTCGTCTGCTAACAATAATCCTACTGGAGCGAGATGAGCACTTCTTTGTCTCAGCTGTGTTCAAACTCCGTGAATCGTGATCAGAGGTCGAGAGGCCGTGGTTCGAAATGACTTCTCAGAGCGTTCGGGTTCTTCTTGAGTCCATCCCACGACTAATCACCTCCATACACAAGGTGACTAAATATTATCTGCAAGTGTCTCTATTCGTTTTGCAGTAGCCAGTTCTAGAGTAAATGGCAATTATTACCTTCTCTCTGATAGCAGGTATGAGATAGCGAATGATCTTTCGCAGGACACATCCAGATGATAGCATGGATTTCATCAAAAACATTAATTTTATTGTGATCCCAGGTTAGCCGAATACAGGGTGTTACAAAAAGGTACGGCCAAACTTTCAGGAAACATTCCTTACACACAAAGAAAGAAAATATGTTATGTGGACATGTGTCCGGAAACGCTTACTTTCCATGTTAGAGCTCATTTTATTATTTCTCTTCAAATCACATTAATCATGGAATGGAAACACACAGCAACAGAACGTACCAGCGTGACTTCAAACACTTTGTTACGGGAAGTGTTCAAAATGTCCTCCGTTAGCGAGGATACATGCATCCACCCTCCGTCGCATGGAATCCCTGATGCGCTGATGCAGCCCTGGAGAATGGCGTATTGTATCACAGCCGTCCACAATACGAGCACGAAGAGTCTCTACATTTGGTACCGGGGTTGCGTAGACAAGAGCTTTCAAATGCCCCCAAAAATGAAGGACAAGAGGGTTGAGGTCAGGAGAGCGTGGAGGCCATGGAATTGGTCCACCTCTACCAATCTATCGGTCACCGAATCTGTTGTTGAGAAGCGTACGAACACTTCGACTGAAATGTGCAGGAGCTCCATCGTGCATGAACCATATGTTGTGTCGTACTTGTAAAGGCACATGTTCTAGCAGCACAGGTAGAGTATCCCGTATGAAATCATGATAACGTGATCCACTGAGCGTAGGTGGAAGAACATGGGTCCCAATCAAGACATCACCAACAATGCCTGCCCAAACGTTCACAGAAAATCTGTGTTGATGACGTGATTGCACAATTGCGTACGGATTCTCGTCAGCCCACACATGTTGATTGTGAATATTTACAATTTGATCACGTTGGAGTGAAGCCTCATCCGTAAAGAGAACATTTGCACTGAAATGAGGATTGACACATTGTTGGATGAACCATTTGCAGAAGTGTACCCGTGGAGGCCATTCAACTGCTGATAGTGCCTTCACACGCTGTACATGGTACGGAAACAACTGGTTCTCCCGTAGCACTCTCCATACAGTGACGTGGTCAACGTTTCCTTGTACAGCAGCAACTTCTCTGACCCTGACATTAGGGTTATCGTCAACTGCACGAAGAATTGCCTCGTCCATTGCAGGTGTCCTCGTCGTTGTAGGTCTTCCCCAGTCGCGAGTCATAGGCTGGAATGTTCCGTGCTCCCTAAGACGCCGATCAATTGCTTCGAACGTCTTCCTATCGGGACACCTTCGTTCTGGAAATCTGTCTCGATACAAAAGTACCGCGCCACGGCTATTGCCCCGTGTTAATCCATACATCAAATGGGCATCTGCCAACTCCGCATTTGTAAACATTGCACCGACTGCAAAACCACCTGTTGATGCTACGTACTGATGTGCATGATGCTGTAGAGCAATGAGTCACATGTCAACACAAGCACCGAAGTCAACATTACCTTCCTTCAATTGGACCAACTGGCGGTGAATCGAGGAAGTACAGTACATACTGACGAAACTAAAATGAGCTCTAACATGGAAATTAAGCGTTTCCGGACACATGCCCTCATTACATCTTTTCTTTATTTGTGTGTGAGGAATGTTTCCTGAAAGTTTGACCGTACCTTTTTGTAACACCCTCTATAAGCAATTCACATTCCTTCACGAACTGCCTCTTTTCCGAAAGGACCTCAGCCCTGTCGCCTTCTCTTGAGTTGAGCCTAATTTTCACTAACTATCTATGAGGAATAGTGAGTTAAACGTAACATATATTGATGAGCCAAAACATTACGACTATCTGATTAATAGCATGCTGGTTGACGTTCGTAATGCAGTACAGCAGAGATTCTGCGCGTCACAGATTCGACAGGTCTTTGGTAGCTTCCCGGCTGTATGTGGCACCAGATTTCGTCGCACGGGTCGCACTGTCCTGCAAATTACGTGTCACTGTTTTTTGGGTGCTTAGCTAACGCCCCATAACGTCCCAGGCGAGTTCATTCTGGTTCACATCAATCGGATCTGGTGGCCAGGACATTAAAGCGCGTCCATCATCAAACGAATGTAGCACGTTTCTGACCTTGTGACACTGGGGGATACCATCGCCGTCGGGGAATATATTAGGCATTCAGGGATACAGGTGATCGACAGTAATATTCATGTTGTCCCCAGCTGTCATGATGTTTGCTATTACTACCACAGGCCCTATGGAAGACCACATGAACTTTGCTCACAGCATAAAACTGTCCCCACCGCCATGCTTCCTCACAGCGGTGCATGGTTTGAGTGACCGTTCACCTGGGTGACGGCGTATCAAGATATGACTACAGGCCTTGTGTAACAAGAAACGTGATTCATCCTAGCATACGGCCCGTTTCCATTGCTCCACGGCCCAATCTCTGTGATCTCCTGCCCAATCCAGTCATAACTGACGATTTCACAATCTGCAACATGGTCACGAATTGAACAATGACCGGAAAATAGAATAAATTTCTTTTAATTTACGTCAATGGTCACAAATTTTTATGTTACGATACTACCGATTTCGGTTTGCTATTTTGTGTACCACTATTTATATATATCTGACGATGCTGGCGCTGATTTTAAGTTAAGCTTTTGACGATGCCACTAGGGCTCCAGTATATTAGGACATGTTTTTATAAAAAAGATACGAAGGTGATCATTATAGACCGATACCGGTATTCTGATGATATACATATTAATGACCATAGATGTGAAGAAAGGGAAATTTATGTAAATGACGATGTTGGGTCAACGTGGGAACACATAACTGTCGTCTGACGCTGATACCCATGTTCAATGCCGGCCGCGGTGGCCGAGCGGTTCTAGGCGCTAAGGTCTGGAACCGCGCGACCGCTACGGTCACAGGTTCGAATCGTGCCTCGGGCATGGATGTGTGTGACGTCCTCAGGTTAGTTAGGTTCAAGTAGTTCTAAGTTCTAGGGGGCTGATGACCTCAGAAGTTATGTCCCGTAGTGCTCAGAGCCATTTGTACTACACTCCTGGAAATTGAAATAAGAACACCGTGAATTCATTGTCCCAGGAAGGGGAAACTTTATTGACACATTCCTAGGGTCAGATACATCACATGATCACACTGACAGAACCACAGGCACATAGACACAGGCAACAGAGCATGCACAATGTCGGCACTAGTACAGTGTATATCCACCTTTCGCAGCACTGCAGGCTGCTATTCTCCCATGGAGACGATCGTAGAGCTGCTGGATGTAGTCCTGTGGAACGGCTTGCCATGCCATTTCCACCTGGCGCCTCAGTTGGACCAGCGTTCGTGCTGGACGTGCAGACCGCGTGAGACGACGCTTCATCCAGTCCCAAACATGCTCAATGGGGGACAGATCCGGAGATCTTGCTGGCCAGGGTAGTTGACTTACACCTTCTAGAGCACGTTGGGTGGCACGGGATACATGCGGACGTGCATTGTCCTGTTGGAACAGCAAGTTCCCTTGCCGGTCTAGGAATGGTAGAACGATGGGTTCGATGACGGTTTCGATGTACCGTGCACTATTCAGTGTCCCCTCGACGATCACCAGTGGTGTACGGCCAGTGTAGGAGATCGCTCCCCACACCATGATGCCGGGTGTTGGCCCTGTGTGCCTCGGTCGTATGCAGTCCTGATTGTGGCGCTCACCTGCACGGCGCCAAACACGCATACGACCATCATTGGCACCAAGGCAGAAGTGACTCTCATCGCTGAAGACGACACGTCTCCATTCGTCCCTCCATTCACGCCTGTCGCGACACCACTGGAGGCGGGCTGCACGATGTTGGGGCGTGAGCGGAAGACGGCCTAACGGTGTGCGGGACCGTAGCCCAGCTTCATGGAGACGGTTGCGAATGGTCCTCGCCGATACCCCAGGAGCAACAGTGTCCCTAATTTGCTGGGAAGTGGCGGTGCGGTTCCCTACGGCACTGCGTAGGATCCTACGGTCTTGGCGTGCATCCGTGCGTCGCTGCGGTCCGGTCCCAGGTCGACGGGCACGTGCACCTTCCGCCGACCACTGGCGACAACATCGATGTACTGTGGAGACCTCACGCCCCACGTGTTGAGCAATTCGGCGGTACGTTCACCCGGCCTCCCGCATGCCCACTATACGCCCTCGCTCAAAGTCCGTCAACTGCACATACGGTTCACGTCCACGCTGTCGCGGCATGCTACCAGTGTTAAAGACTGCGATGGAGCTCCGTATGCCACGGCAAACTGGCTGACACTGACGGCGGCGGTGCACAAATGCTGCGCAGCTAGCGCCATTCGACGGCCAACACCGCGGTTCCTGGTGTGTCCGCTGTGCCGTGCGTGTGATCATTGCTTGTACAGCCCTCTCGCAGTGTCCGGAGCAAGTATGGTGGGTCTGACACACCGGTGTCAATGTGTTCTTTTTTCCATTTCCAGGAGTGTATTTGAACCCATGTTCAATAGTATACCCTGACCATTGCGCTTTGAATCACTTGCGTCTAAACCAGCACTGTTAGCTGTCGACAGATCAGCCACAGATCACCGCCCATCATGCTTTATAAAGCGGGTAAGCCCCTGACCTCCATGTTCTTTGATGGAGTTGTGGACGTCCAGCTCTCTGTCGCCTACCCGTGGTTTCACCGTCCTCCATCCACTTTTGATAGATGCGCACTGCAGTAGCACGCTAACAGCTTTCCAGCTTCGCCATTACCCAGCTGCCCGTTCCCAGGTGCAGGTCCATGAAATTCTGCCCTACGTCAATGCACTTTTCTCATTTGGGGCCATACGTCGCTTTAATGATTCCCCAGTCGTTTCTGCCTTAATTATACACTTTTCTTACTGTGTCATGTACTCGTAACGCCACCAAGTGACATTCGATCTCGTAGTGGCAGCGGTCATCATGAATTGGCTCATCCGTGTTTTCCCAATAAACAAGAGAAGGGAGCAGTAAAATGTGCGTTGATAACTGCCGAGCTATTTCAAGGACACAACGACAAGCCCTAATAATCGAAATCCTGGCATGTCATAATCAGAAACACGATGTCCGAAAGAACAGATACCATTTTCATATATATACGATAGCGATATTTCAGCGGCATAGGAATGAGCTATTTTGATCTATCGTTCTTTTGAAACAAGTGATGACAGTAATGACAGGTAACTACACTTTTTTAGCAATACAAGTACTTCTAAGGAGCCGAAAACATTTTTAAAAAATCAGTCATGTTACACGTAAAACCACTTTCTCTTCATGAATCGGATGTATAACGAGACGGACATTATAGAATGGCTTCATTGAAGACTGCAATACGCAAACAACGAAGATGATTTTGTAACTTTCCGACATTTCAGCGGCCTTCTACCCTTGTAAATCAGAAATGGGCAAAACTGCGAAAGAGGCGGGTAATATTGCAACCGAAGAGTTGAGTGGTGGCTGGTGCGGGTAGATTAGGCAGACCTTTATGTAGCCCGTAAATTTGCTACCTGTTGCGCGGCGCAGAAGGTAGTCCCATATCTGACTGTGATAGATAATGCCAACTACTTGTTGCTCCAGGTTGGCCTTACAGTTTTCATCATTTGCACGAGAGAAATTTTTAGTCAGCAGGTACTCGTAAATATTTGTGGAGAGCAATGAGAGAGCATGTTTATTGCTTGAAGGAAAAGTCGTCTCTAGTAGATCAACGTCTTAGTTAAGGAGTATTTTAGCAATTCAGGGCAATTTCACTAAAAATGTGCAACTGGGTTATTGGGAATCTGTGGCTTGGAATATAGCCTACTCTCCGCACTTATAAATTTAACCATTATTATCTTCGTATCGAAGTGAATGGGACTATTATCTGAGCAGTTTTGATTGGTTTAATATGAACACTATAAGATCGTAGAGTGAATGGCCTGTACTGGAATATGGAGGACTACTAGTTTTTAAACTTTGAGGGACTTCTGGAAATTTGTTTATAATGCTTGCAAGTAAAAGAAGAGACATAAGAATAATTCTAATAACAAATAAAATTAGCTGGACCTGATTTAAGGAATTGTGTCATTACGTGAACCAGCAGATATTGTACTAAGGCAGTAGATATGTAGAACATAGATATGTATTTGAAGACAAACATTACTTTCTTCGCCAGAAAAACACCGTTTAAGGAAAAACTTCTGGCTATCATTCACGCATGAAAAACATTTCGGGGTTCTAGGCGCGCAGTCCGTAACCGTGCGACTGCTACGGTCGCAGGTTCGAATCCTGCCTCGGGCATGGATGTGTGTGATGTCCTTAGGTTAGTTAGCTTTAAGTAGTTCTATGTTCAAGGGGACTGATGACCACAGCAGTTGAGTCCCATAGTGCTCAGAGCCATTTGAGCCAAACATTTCGGAGAAATCGGGTGACAAAATGTGTGGGTTAAACAGTGAATTAGCACTGCGGAAGAACTATGTTGTAACTCCTGTCTGCTGACCGTTATTTATATTTTCTTTAGTTTCATTTGTTTATTTCAGGCTAATGCTGAGATACTTCAAAAATAACACACCGAGTTCAATACGTTTTCTCTTCAACACAAATGTCACAACGTCTCTGACGAGCTATTTGTCTGCTGGAGTCAAAAATAACAAAAAGCGGTAAGATCTTTGTCAAAATTTATAAAATTAGACGAAATGTAGATAGGTAAGCTACGGTTTTACAATCGTATTTGTGAATTCGTGACAACTACACTTATTTGTAGCTGCAAACCAAATCCTTGTTTGTCTGCAGCACGGTGTAGTACACGACGATATGCCAGCAGAAAGTTCAAATGGCTCTGAGCACTATGGGACTCAACTGCTGAGGTCATTAGTCCCCTAGAACTTAGAACTAGTTAAACCTAACTAACCTAAGGACATCACAAACATCCATGCCCGAGGCAGGATTCGAACCTGCGACCGTAGCGGTCCTGCGGTTCCAGACTGCAGCGCCTTTAACCGCACGGCCACTTCGGCCGGCCAGCAGAAAGTGAAACAGTTCGTACGGAAGTGGAGCGAGAGGTTCTGGCATAAGCTGCACTTGATCGTCTTTTTTTTTTTTTTTAAGTGAGAGAGCTGCAGTGTAAGTAGAGCTCTTCTGTGAACAGTAGAGCTTCATTCAAGGTCCAGGAGTACTTTCCACTTCAGAAGTCCATAAAAACGCAAACTCTTTTCTTGACTTTCCGAATGGCCTTAATGCGTTTTGACGTCGGCAGAGAGCAAACAGAGAACTCAGTCACTGCTGTCTTCTGCTAGATAGCAGTCCTCCGTAAACAGAACTCCACGTTGTAGGATTTTTCGCAACGGTTGCCGACTGACCATAAAGCCCACACAGGATATTCACATGTGTTCAACGTGTGCCGTCCCTTGTTAAGCAAAACATTCATATACCGTTTATGTTAGTTATCCTCATTTGTCCGGGCAATCTGACGTCTGTGTTGTGACACTAACAGGAAACCTATTTCGATCTGTTAACATCTTTCGTAAAAGTAGAATGATGAGTTTTGAGTAACAGTATATCTCACAGTAAAAATAAATCAGTTGTTCAATTTTCCAAGTGAAGGGACTTTGATAATCAGCATAAAGCGTGCATTATTTTCTGACCTATTGAGCACATAATAAGAATGGTCAATCTGTTTTACTTTTTTCTCTGCCTCGTGATGGCTGGGTGTTGTGTGCTGTCCTTAGGTTAGTTAGGTTTAAGTAGTTCTAAGTTCTAGGGGACTGATTACCATAGCTGTTAAGTCCCATAGTCCTCAGAGCCATTTGAACCATTTTTTTGTTTTACTTTTATTAGGGTAAAGGCAAATCTGTCAAACATCACACTGCAGTACTAGGCATGGTCGTATTCGGAATGGAATGTCGTTGCCTATCTGTGACATTTGAACTGATTTATCTTGCAAGGGGTACGTACAGTTTGACATGGATTTCGGATAACGGTGCAGCTCGGCATTTTTCACATTAACAAACTTTGCCAAATGTGATAGAAGTGAAATGTGACAAGTCAGAATACTAGGACTGTACTGCCATCGAATCCGAGTATATTATATGAGTAGCCTGACACTTTACCATGGTTTCAGTCCTTTTTTTTGTGACATTTAAACTGCCACTTGTAGCCTGTTCTCACACTTCCTAATTATTTATCCGTTATAATTTTCCTGACAAGTACATTTAGTGCGTTTAATTTCATTTTTAATGTTCACGTCATTTATAAAGGTGTTAACAGATAAAATGAAGATCAATTTAAGCATGTCAAATCCTTCTTCTTTTTGGAGTGATAGCTTTACCATAAAAGGAGTTGAAATTTTCTTCTTCGTAGAAAATAAATTACGACGTTCTTCTTTTCCACTAAAGAAACGGACATAGTTTGTATTTAACTGCAAACTTTAAATGCGCACTCAACATTTCAGATACAAAAGTACATTTCTATGCGATTCAAAGATACACAGGGACATAAATTTGACGGAGCAGGGGTCTAAAAAATTAATTGTAATTGTGGGTTAAACTGGAAGTTAGACCAAATATTTATAGAATAAATCAAGGGCACACTTCAAAACAGTAGTTTTGAAAAACTGTATGTAGCCAAGCATACTTATGAAAGCGACCATACATTGTTAAGAAGTGATGATCTTAGAATCTGGCATATGCTAAATAAAAGTAGAAAAATGGGTCACCTGGATCAGTTACAGATTAGGGTTATAGCACGAAAAATGGAAATAAGTTAACTGAACATTATACAGGCGACACAAACAACTTATTTAAGAATCATCTGGAATTTAAATGACACTTACATTAGTGGCAGTGATGCCTGGAGAACCTGATGTATGTGGTATGATCCAAATTTACTGTTATTTCCACAGGGGGAGGGTTAATTAGAATTCATTCTTGGTGGGAGTGTTTCCGATTCTTCGGTCAAGTACGTAAGCTGCTCAGTCGTGCTGCACAGATAATTATACTCAGACGAGTTCTTCCCGGAGGTGAAGAGGCTGTAGGCGTCAAACTACAACCGAGTGAATTGGCACACTAGAATCGAATTCGGGGGGACTGTGGTTCAAACCCACGTCCAGCCATCCTGATTACGGCCGACTTCCTTCCCCATCCTTCTCGAATCCGATGGGATCGATGACCTCATTCTTTGGTCCCCCCCCCCACCTCTAGATCATCCATCCGTGACCCTGCAGTGTTCACGGTAGACACATACTGATTCATTCAGTTGAAATACAGTTGTTGAGTAAGTACTGTGTAAGAAGGGCATGGGCGTAAAACAGCAGTGAACATGACAGTTTATAGACTTTCATACGTATATGTTTTAATGCGCTTTTGTCAGTGATATCCATGGCACGCAGAATTTTGTTAATATAATTCGCACAATAAAGTCTTCCAAACTTGCAAAAAAATTCTTTCATATTGAGAGTGCTTAGGGCTACATTTAAACTTCGAACTGTATTTACTGTATTGTTCACTCTTCCTGTTTCTAATGCTTTCATCGAATTTTATTCCATACCAGAGCTGAGTTCATCTGTTGGCGGATAAGATACCGCTTTAAATCTTCCAGATATTATCTCTTCTTTTGTTTCGATATTTTGGTACTGTCCTGACTATCAGTTGATATGGAGAATATTATTTACTTCCCACAAAGATCACGTTAGCGACGTAACAGTGAAAATTATTTCACGCCAGTGTTTCCTACGCTAAACTTAATTTTTCCTTTCAGTATAGAGAAGATATTGTCTATAGATCGAAAACATGTTTGAAATAACGAACAAGGCATGAATTCCAGGTAGAACACTGAGCTAGTAGTTCCTTCTAGCTCAGCCATTAACTACAACTACTGTAAAGGTAGCCTCGCCAGCTTGCTTGTGTGGAATAATTAATGAGTTCTCGACAACAATTACATCACGAACGTTACCCGTGAAATCCAATTAAAATTGCGCGTACCGATTGTGCTATGACGTGGAACCTTTAATATAGCTATCTTTTCGATCAAACGTTTTGCGGACAACGCTATTACATAATATCTTGATGTCTCAATACACACAGTATTTCTGTAGCAGAATGTGTGGTGGTGATTTCTGCAGTCAACAATTCTTGGTAATTTTGTGGTAATTTACTGGTCCAGTGTTTATAAATGTTAAGTTAAAATTTATCTCAAAAGAATATGTTCGAAACTTAGTATTACTTTTCTTCACAGTTTTTTTTCCAAATATTGTATTCACCTAAAATTTTAAGCAAATAGGCTTAGAACGTATATACGTAGACATTAATTTACTGTAGTTTCTACAGTTGGCTATAACACCCGTTCTCCTACAGATTTGCAACGAGAATTTTTGCTGAAACTAAAGAAATTTTCTTATACAAGTTTGTTTTACTGCAGAACAGACAAGCGTTTATATTTCTGAGTAACTCACACTATCTCTCCTCTTTTATATACCCTCGTTTTTCCACTTTATAGGAACTACAGATTTTATAGTTGACGTGTTTTTTTCTATCTCACACGTACACGTGGACATTATATCGACGTCGTGATATTGCTGATTTTACATTCTACTTCAGAATATATATATATATATATATATATATATATATATATATATATATATATTATCCTCCTGGATTTCTACACTCCTGGAAATTGAAATAAGAACACCGTGAATTCATTGTCCCAGGAAGGGGAAACTTTATTGACACATTCCTGGGGTCAGATACATCACATGATCACACTGACAGAACCACAGGCACATAGACACAGGCAACAGAGCATGCACAATGTCGGCACTAGTACAGTGTATATCCACCTTTCGCAGCAATGCAGGCTGCTATTCTCCCATGGAGACGATCGTAGAGATGCTGGATGTAGTCCTGTGGAACGACTTGCCATGCCATTTCCACCTGGCGCCTCAGTTGGACCAGCGTTCGTGCTGGACGTGCAGACCGCATGAGACGACGCTTCATCCAGTCCCAAACATGCTCAATGGGGGACAGATCCGGAGATCTTGCTGGCCAAGGTAGTTGACTTACACCTTCTAGAGCACGTTGGGTGGCACGGGATACATGCGGACGTGCATTGTCCTGTTGGAACAGCAAGTTCCCTTGCCGGTCTAGGACTGGTAGAACGATGGGTTCGATGACGGTTTGGATGTACCGTGCACTATTCAGTGTCCCCTCGACGATCACCAGTGGTGTACGGCCAGTGTAGGAGATCGCTCCCCACACCATGATGCCGGGTGTTGTCCCTGTGTGCCTCGGTCGTATGCAGTCCTGATTGTGGCGCTCACCTGCACGGCGCCAAACACGCATACGACCATCATTGGCACCAAGGCAGAAGCGACTCTCATCGCTGAAGACGACACGTCTCCATTCGTCCCTCCATTCACGCCTGTCGCGACACCACTGGAGGCGGGCTGCACGATGTTGGGGCGTGAGCGGAAGACGGCCTAACGGTGTGCGGGACCGTAGCCCAGCTTCATGGAGACGGTTGCGAATGGTCCTCGCCGATACCCCAGGAGCAACAGTGTCCCTAATTTGCTGGGAAGTGGCGGTGCGGTCCCCTACGGCACTGCGTAGGATCCTACGGTCTTGGCGTGCATCCGTGCGTCGCTGCGGTCCGGTCCCAGGTCGACGGGCACGTGCACCTTCCGCCGACCACTGGCGACAACATCGATGTACTGTGGAGACCTCACGCCCCACGTGTTGAGCAATTCGGCGGTACGTCCACCCGGCCTCCCGCATGCCCACTATACGCCCTCGCTCAAAGTCCGTTCAAATGGTTCAAATGGCTCTGAGCACTATGGGACTCAACTGCCGAGGTCATTAGTCCCCTAGAACTTAGAACTAGTTAAACCTAACTAACCTAAGGACATCACAAACATCCATGCCCGAGGCAGGATTCGAACCTGCGACCGTAGCGGTCTTGCGGTTCCAGACTGCAGCGCCTTTAACCGCACGGCCACTTCGGCCGGCCCAAAGTCCGTCAACTGCACATACGGTTCACGTCCACGCTGTCGCAGCATGCTACCAATGACTGCGATGGAGCTCCGTATGCCACGGAAAACTGGCTGACACTGACGGCGGCGGTGCACAAATGCTGCGCAGCTAGCGCCATTCGACGGCCAACACCGCGGTTCCTGGTGTGTCCGCTGTGCCGTGCGTGTGATCATTGCTTGTACAGCCCTCTCGCAGTGTCCGGACCAAGTATGGTGGGTCTGACACACCGGTGTCAATGTGTTCTTTTTTCCATTTCCAGGAGTGTATTTCCCTTTCACAGTCTGCCCGGCTAGCCGCGCTGACTAACGCGCTGCTTTCCGAGTGGGAAGGCGTGCACGAATCCGCCCGGCGGATTAGTGTCGAGGTCCGGTGTGCCGGCCAGCCTGTGGATTGTTTTTCATTCGGTTTTCCATCCACATCGGCGAATGCGGACGGGTTCCCCTTATTCCGCCTCAGTTACACTGTGTCGGCGATTGCTGCGCAAACAACGTTTCCAAGTACACGTGCACCATAATTATTCTACGACTCAAACATTTTGGGCTACACTCGTCTGGTATGAGATGTTCCTGGGCGGGGGGGGGGGGGTTCCCACAGAGGGCCGAACCGCACAGTGACCCAGGGCTCGGTGTGGGGCGGCGGCGGGGAGGTGCGGGGTGGTTTGGGTGGACCGCTGTTGTTTGTTGTCAGGTTGTGAACTACAGAGGGCTACGGCTGTACGACGCCTGTCCGTCGTTTCTAGGTCCCCGGTTTAATACATACATACATTTCCCTCTTACACTCGGAGAGTACCATATTCTCGAATTCCTGCATTTCTTCCAGAGTCTTTCCAAACAAATGTGTGTCTGGAATTTAGAAAATAATACGTGAAAGCAGTATTTATTTTGATACCTAAAATTAAGAAATTTTCCTCTTCCTGCCGAGTTATCAACATTCATTAAATATAGTTATTTTCCAGAGATTCACAACAACGAGTTATAGTTTTTGAAATAGAGACCTATAACGAATAGGTTTACCATATACTTGTCTTTTCAGCTTTTCCAAGCTTGCTGCGAGCCGAGCACGGGTTGTTTGGCCGGGATAAATTTTCCACAGCTGAGTTTCATAGTAACACGCAGGTGATCTGAGTTACCGAATGTCACTTCACTTATGGTCACACTGCGTTGTGCCGTTTGCGGTTCTATGCGCCTCAGTCCTGCTGGACACCTTTGGACATAAGGTCAACAACAAAGCCCAGTGGCTTACTTTATTGACACGTTCCCCTAGCTGGCCTCCACTGCCTGGCCGCGGCACAACCTTTTTAGGGTACAGCAATAGTATGGTCTGATAATCTTATCTGTTACACTGACACCTGGGCTGTGGCGACTACTGAAGCTGTAGATATTGTAAGGTTTCTTGTAGAGGACGTAACTTTTAAACAAGTATCACCATGCAAATCATCTGAAATGATGGAAAGTGTTTCATTCAAGACTGCTGTCAGGAGTAATTTCTTAACGCTACATTATCCACAGGAAGACAACAATCTACCACGCACAACGATTGACCTTACAGTACATTTTAGTAAGTCGTTTACAGATATGCTATCAGTGAACAGAGATTGGGAGACAGCACTGCCTGTTGAGACTTTTGCAAAGAACACAGAAAGCAAGACACTACAGGTTTCACGCCTTTCCTCCTGACCTACAGTCGAGAGGCTGAAGAAAAAGTGGATACTTTGATTCGGTTTCAAAAATGGTTCAAATGGCTCTGAGCAGTATGGGACTTAACATCTTAGGTCATCAGTCCCCTAGATCTTAGAACTACTTAAACCTAACTAACCTAAGGACATCACACATTTCCATGCCCGAGGCAGGATTCGGACCTGCGACCGTAGCGGTCGCGCGGTTCCAGACTGAAGCGCCTCGAACCTCTCGGTCACGAAGGCCGGCATGATTATAGCAGCAGGAAAATTCGTTTCTGCGTACGCTATCTTCCACGCTACTCATGACTAACCGTCACATGCCAGAGTGGTAGGATGATGAAACTACGAGCTTTTGTTTCGACAAATTCACGAGTTCCATGCAGCCAGGTTCTTTGCAAATTCATAATTGGCTCGTTGATACACTTCATGTAACATCTGATAAGACTCCTACAGCCTATTTTTGTTATGATAACTTTGTCTTTCTTGTATTGTCCTTGTATCCACTATAAGTGGAATATAATAATTCCAATCCCAAAGAAATCAGGTGTTGACAGATGTGAAAATTACCGAACTATCAGTTTAATAAGTCATGGCTGCAAAATACTAACACGAATTCTTTGCAGACGAATAAAAAAACTGGTAGAAGCCAGCCCCGGGGAAGATCAGTTTGGATTCCGTTGAAATGTTGGAAAACGTGAAACAATACTGATCCTGTAACTTATCTTAGAAGATAGATTAAGGAAATTCCAACCTAAGTTTCTAGAATTTGTAGACTTAGAGAAAGCTTTTGACAATGATGACTGGAATATTCTCTTTCAAATTCAGAAGGTGGCAGGGGTAAAATACAGGGAGCGAAAGGCTATTTACAGTTTGTACAGAAACCAGATGGAGTCGTAAGAGTCGAAGGGCATGAAAGGAGGCAGTGGTTGGGAAGGGAGTGAGACAGGGTTGTCGCCTATCCCCGATGTTATTCAATTGGTGTATATTGAGCAAGCAGAAAAAGGAAAGAAAAGAAAAATTCGGAGTAGGAAATAAAATCCATCGAGAAGAAATAAAAACTTGAGGTTCGCTGATGACGTAATTCTGTCAGAGACAACAAAAGACGTGGAACAGCAGTTGAACGGAATGGACATTGCCTTGAAAGGAGGATATAAGATTAACATCAAGAAAAGCAAAACGAAAATAATGGAATGTTGTCGAATTAAATCGGGTGATGCTGATGGAATTAGATTAGGAAATGAGATACTTAAAGTAGTAAATGAGTTTTGCTATTTCGGGAGCAAAATAACTGATGATGGTCGAAGTAGAAAAAAATGGTTCAAATGGCTCTGAGCACTATGGGACTCAACATCTTAGGTCATAAGTCCCCTAGAACTTAGAACTACTTAAACCTAACTAACCTAAGGACATCACACACACCCATGGCCGAGGCAGGATTCGAACCTGCGACCGTAGCAGTCCCGCGGTTCCGGACTGCAGCGCCAGAACCGCTAGACCACCACGGCCGGCGGTCGAAGTAGAGACGATATAAAATGTAGACTGGCAATGGCAAGGAAAGCGTCTCTGAAGAAGAGAAATTTGTTAACATCGATTATAGACTTACGGATCAGGAAGTCGTTTGTGAAAGTATTTGTATGGAGTGTAACCATGTAAGGAACTGAAACGTGGACGATAAATAGTTCAGACAAGAAGAGAATAGAAGCTTTCGAAATGTGGTCCTACAAAAGAATGCTGAAGATTAGATGGTCTAAAAACCCTACCACAACAAAGGTCAAAATTTTAATAACGATTGTGGTGTTGCTCACGCTGCTAAATACTGCATTATCGGGCAACAACAGTCATATTATGTGGAAGGTGTTATTAGAGCACAGTTAATAGTCATTTCATGTAATAATGAAAAAACTAGGCACTCATCTTTTTGTGTTTCCCACGCTGATCTCGTCGTAAAATCATGGCTCAATCGTTGAAACTCTAGGTGGTTATGATTCCAAGCTCGGATGCAAAGAGGCCTAGGTTTTATTCTGCTATATTCAAAAGTTTTGTAGATGCGCTTCACAAACCATTCTTGAAGATTACACTTTTGCTGGACAATGGTGATGTAAAATTAAGTTACACTTCCTTTTAATTGCTTTTATTGCAATATCACGTGACACACTAACATCACTTCACAATACAAAACATACTTGAAAACATCTTCCTCACAGTCACTGTTAAAATTCACATTTTATAAGCGGACTACAATACGCGTCTTTCCAACATTACGTCCAAGACGTCCGACTCTCTAACAACTTAACAACTGACTAATAATCGCTTACGCGCCCAAAAATCAGAGTTACAAGTACGTCAAAGATCATAGTGACAAAAGAAAGAATACACATAAGAATAATATCATTGCAATATAAACATATCGATGTATCACAAATGAAATCAAATCTGAATGTTGTCTCAGAAATATGTAAACTACTTTACAGAAACACAGCAGAATATTACTGGTATCAAGAGGTTCAGATGAGGTACCATAATGGTTACGTAATTCAAGTACCATTACAATGGGTAGATCACATAACTAATGAGAAGGTATTGAATAGAATTGGGCAGAAGAGAAATTTGTGGCACAACTTGACTAGAAGAAGGGATCGGTTGGTAGGGCATGTTCTGAGGCATCAAGGGATAACTAATTTAGTATTGGAGGGCAGCGTGGAAGGTAAAAATCGAAGAAGTAGGCCAAGAGATGAATACACTAAGCACATTCAGAAGGATGTAGGTTGTAGTACGTACTGGGAGATGAAAAAGCTTGCACAGGATAGAGTAGCATGGAGAGTTGCATCAAACCAGTCTCTGGATTGAAGAACAAAACAACAACAAGTCCCAATTTGAAATGACATTATTTCCGCAGTCTGTCATCTAATAATGAATATGTTTGAAGGCTATTGGTTAGGAATTAGTTCTTCACGATTCTTCAGATTGTCAGCAAAATGTAGTTTGACAAAATACAAAGTGTTATTCGTGAACTTCCACACGAATCACGTGTGGTTAAATTCCAATGAAACATATGCAGACCAGGAAGATTAGAAGCTTTGATTGCAGTACCTGGAAAGCCGAATCTTTCCTCAGAGATTGTGAACAGTTCTATAACTCTAATAATTAATCCTCCTTTGTGTAATCTGCAGTGTAAGTTCCTTTCAGTCATACGTATACTTCTTGATGTTACACCTTTAATGCAGTTTTAAAAAGACTGTAGGCTGCAGAGCAGCGTAATAAGCTGCTGCCAGCCCGCCCCCTTCGGGGGGAATCGAAATTCAATAAAGGAAAAAAAAACTTACTGTAGGATACATAAATGATTGAGTGAAATGTGGCGTAGGTACTTAGCTGACGTGTAAATCGGGTTTTGTTCATTAATTTACTTTATGTTGCTCGCCCACCTCTATCAGGCAGAGAGTCGACCTCTGAGGTCTCCGAGTTGCTTCACTGCATCGTAAAGACGAGGCATAGATATAGATTTTAAAAACGCCAGTAATACGTGTGTTCTCCAAATCCACGATTATGTAACTCGCAGAATGCTTTGGAAGACATTTCGTTAACGTTCAAGCGATTCACTGACCTATTACCCATAAAAAAAACTCTCTGAACTATGTGTCTCAGTCCCGGCTACATCATCCACTGAAAATATTCAGGTCATAAACATAGCTCTAGAAAGGGTAAACTTCGTCTCTTGCCAGAACTGAACTTCCACAACGCCGGTCTGACTTGCTACAACCTCATCAGTCCATATGTAGCTTACATGCTACTACCAAATTTCATTTTTTCTAGCTTAGGGAATGCTGTGCCTCGTTGTAGCATATACTTGCGCCATTAACTTTCTGTGCATCATTTGTTTTCGTTTCTGCCTGTTCCCAGTATGTGGCAGCATCTGCTTGTGGGAAGCTGACTATCGTAGTGTCAGCAAGTCTTTGACAAATAGGGTAATTTCTGTTTTTATTTCCGGCAGTTTAGGACTATAATGTGTTTAGAATATGCTGTAATTATTTAATACACGTTACTATATTGAATAAATGATTACTTACTTCATTACAAGAATACAACGATATATCGTTTTAGACGTAGTAGCACGTCTACATTCGGCAACGACCTACACTGTCACAGCCCAGTTGCTCTGTTTTCATAATTATTAGGTATTTTTCAATGTGTGTTCCCAATACTACACACATTCCAATTATTTTCTAACGTAAATAGTGTTCACTTTGAAGACATTCTAAACTTTTGGTGAATAACAGCAACTTTTTAAATTTATTATTTTTGTCTTATTTTGTCACAGAGCAGTGCATTCACAACCAATATACATTTTTCTTTCATAAAATCTAAATGCAGGAGTGAAAGTGATTTTATTACTTTAACCGAATAACATAAATTCACAGGTATGCTACTTACAAATAGAGACTGAGCTGTGGTACACAATACCTACAATAGAAAAAGAAATTCATTATCGTTTTCCTAACATATATGACAAGTGATCTTACTCCATTTTTAAACGATTTCCTTGCGGTGTATTTAGCTTCCGCAACAGAAAACTGAAATGCATCAATTGCTTCCGAATTGGGGCAGAAAAAATATAAAATCTACTTGCGGCATGAAGACGATCGCTTGGGGAATCGATGTGGAAGCCAGGAAGTACGTGACCATTTGGCCGAGTTTTAGAATGAGGTAGTGCTGCAGTAGTAGGGAAGTGTACCGTTTCATCCAGAAACGGACTGCCGGGCGAGCGGCTGAGGCGAGTCGATGGTGCGCGAGTAACTACGCCGCGGAAACGGCACGGCCCGAATTCTGAGCCGACCGCAGCGCTGCGTCCGTCTTGCGTGATGCGGTCGGGCGCACGTGACTCACAGCCACATCACACAGCCCGGCCACCTGCGCCGCTAACTGGCGCTTGCTAATGGCTGCCAGCCTACTAGCCACCGCTGCTCCGCTGTTAAAAACCGTTGCTTACACCACTATGTCGCTCTTATTTACTCGCAAAATCTCCAAAAAATTGTCTAAGACATAAATCAGACGATCAATGCTAGCCTCATCTACAATAAACGTTTGCGCTCTGGTGGGCAAAGTCATAAATCTAGAACAGAACAACGAAGTGAATGCAAGCTAGTTGTTTACGGTAGGTGTGCGCTTGCGTGCAACGAGCTCATGAGCGACTCGTGGGCTGCTTGGGGGAGAAGCTGATGCGGCGAAATTCAGCTGTACTCTGTTGCTGACGAGCGCATAGGCACTTGCTAGTATGCAATAGTGCCATCAGTACTGCGCTCCCCTTTCCTCTCAACGGTAAATCTGACGACAGGTGGCTTGCACCGAACGGTTCATGGGCCATTCGCGAGCTACATACACACTTGCAAGCACCATTATCACATGAACAGCTCGGCCACGAAGTGTGTATGCCCTTTAATATTACTGTTGTTTAAAAATGGTTCGAATGGCTTTGTGCACTATGGGACTTATCCTCTGAGGTCATCAGTCCCCTAGAACTTACAAAACTAGTTAAACCTATCTAACCTAAGGACATCACACACATCCATGCCCGAGGCAGGATTCGAAACTGCGACCGTAGCGGTCGCGCGGTTCCAGATTGTAGCGCCTAGAACCGCTCGGCCACCCCGGTCGCCTATTACTGTTGTGATTTTTTCTATTTACCAACTTCACTCTCCTGAGCAACGTGTTACTTCCACGCCACAATAAGTGTGAAGTTAACAGGGAGAAATTCGTAGACGAATAATGAGACCGTTGCGCTCATACGAAGCGAACTCAGTGATACACTTCAACAGCGACCGCGTGAACATAATCGTCAGGCATAGCGACGAACAGACTTACCTGGCAGGTGATCGGGCGGGTGGTGTGGCACAAGATTGCATCTAGCTTTCAACCTTAGATGAAACTAACACAGGGTGAGGCGCTGTTCACACTCAGTCCATGCCAGATGCCATACAACAGGATGCAATAATGGTCGCCTGAGTCGATACTTATCCGTGCGACACCGGTGCTCCCACAGCAGGGATACTTCAAACAACAGGGTACAGCAAGCGGCAGTAGCACCGGGTGTGGTGCGTAGCTGCCAGACTCAACGCAGACAAGCTCCAAATATATGACGTATTTGGTTGGTTGGTTTTGAGGAAGGAGACCAGACAGCGAGGTCATCGGTCTCATCGGGTTAGGGAAGGACGGGGAAGGAAGTCGGCCGTGCCCTTTTTGAAAGGAACCATCCCGGCATTTGCCTGGAGCGATTTAGGGAAATCACGGAAAACCTAAATCAGGATGGCCGGACGCGGGATTGAACCGTCGTCCTCCCGAATGCGAGTCCAGTGTCTAACCACTGCGCCACCTCGCTCGGTATATGACGTATTTACTCGGGACTGGAAAGAGCTATGGCTCTCCTTCCAGTGTTGAAAACAATTTTGATATGTTAGCTACATTTGGTGCGCACCAATGTATGACCTAAAAAGGACCAAAGGCAAACTGGCCAGCGATTACTTTTTTTCTGCAAACTTTTCAAAATCTGTGCTATGTTTTTATTAATTTCGAACTGTCACAAAACAATGGCCAATAGCGGAAAAGCCATTTCATTATGAACCATGGTATCAGACTATCTGATGCAAAAGAAACATTTTTTTATCGAATTGTACCCTCAGAATCGAATGAAAATAACTGCATAGAGGGGAACTCGCACAAATCGCACAACACTGGTTTTAATTTTTTTACACGAGAAGTTGAAGATTTGGTGAGTAACTAATAACAAAAACGGCATAGTTTTGCTTCACCTACATGAAACAATTAGTTTTGACGCACATCAGATGACTTCAATTTATCCTCCCCGTGTGTCATACGATATAGTTGCGAGGAGCACAAACAGCACTCCGTGTTGCACCGGGTCGTATGCAAAGAATCGTATCGGTGTTGTACCGCTCTCGTCCTAGTGTGAACCAGTTAAGTCGCTTTCCACTACATTTGTACGCAGTCCATCAGTGTGAGTTGCTCCTAGGTCGTATCGCGCGTCACACTGCGTGTCGTATCGCATACCATGTTGCGTCAATGCTAACTGTGCCTAAAGCCGTCCTCACACCCGACGAGGCAGCTAACGTCGACGTGGACGCGACATCCGACCTCACGAGAGAGAGCGCCGTCGGCACACGGGACGAGAAGGTTAAGGCCATTTGCGCTCTCAACTCTCCCCAGCGGCCGTTGTCGGCTTTATTTGGCTCGCAAACCACACAATTTCTTTGCGAACATCGACGTGCGTAAAATGGCTGCGTTAACTCTTTTAAGTACTATCGAAAAAGACTCTGGACCTGTCGATGGATTGAATAGCAAATTGCAAGTAGAGGAACACTACATAATGTTGTATAACGATCTGTAATACACACAGTAGTGGAAATCAGTACAGAGGCATGGCGGATTGCAGAAAAATTGACATTGTCCGTTGGAATAATTGTGCATAGTGTAGAGTCAATAATGTGGGTTCCAGAATACCAAGAAACGTAATCAAATGGTATCCCATTTGATGACAGTCGTACATCTACATCTACATGGTTACCTTGCAAGTGCCTGACAGAGAGGTCATCTAACCGATTTCACAATAAATCTCTATTATTCCACTCTAGAACAGCACGCGGAAAAAACGAGCACATGTATCTTCCCGTGCGAGCTCTGATTTCTCTTATTTTGTTATTATGATCGCTTCCCTCTTTATACGTCGACATCAACAAAATATTTTCCCATTTGGAGCAGAAATTTCGTGAGAAGATCCTGCTGCCACGAAAAACACCTTTGTTGTTAATGAGTTCCATCGCAAATCCTGTATCATGTCCGTGACAAACCTCCCCCGTTTCTCTATAACACAAAACGTGCTTCCCCCTCCTTTCCACTTTCCCGATGTATTCCGTTAATCCTATCTGGCTCTGAGCACTATGGGACTCAACTGCTGAGGTCATTAGTCCCCTAGAACTTAGAACTAGTTAAACCTAACTAACCTAAGGACATCACAAACATCCATGCCCGAGGCAGGATTCGAACCTGCGACCGTAGCGGTCTTGCGGTTCCAGGCTGCAGCGCCTTTAACCGCACGGCCACTTCGGCCGGCTAATCCTATCTGGTAAGGATCGCACACCGCGTAGCAATACTCCAAAACAGGACAGGCAAGTGTCGTGTAGGCAGTCTTTTCAACAGATCTGTTGTATTTTCTCCCAATAAGGCACTTTTTGGTTCATCTTGCCCACAGCAAAAAATGGTTCAAATGGCTCTGAGCACTATGGGACTCAACTGCTGAGGTCATTAGTCCCCTAGAACTTAGAACTAGTTAAACCTAACTAACCTAAGGACATCACAAACATCCATGCCCGAGGCAGGATTCGAACCTGCGACCGTAGCGGTCTTGCGGTTCCAGACTGCAGCGCCTTTAACCGCACGGCCACTTCGGCCGGCTGCCCACAGCAATTTCTGTGCGTTCTTTCCAATTCAAGTTGTTGACAACTTTAATTTCTAGGTATTCGTAGGTATTTAGTTGAATTTACGGTCTTTAGATTTGATTGATTTACCGTGTAATCGAAGTTCAGTGGATTCCTTTTAGCACTCATTTGAATGAAATCACACTTTTTGTTCATTAGGGTCAATTTTCTATTTTATCGCCATACAGAAATCCTGTCTAAATCGTTTGGAATTGGTTCTGATCTTCAGAAGACATGAGTGGACAATAAACCACAGCCTCATCTGGAAACAACATAAAACGGCTGCTCAGATTGCTTTCTAAATCGTTCATATAGATAAGGAACAGCAGAGGGCCTATAACACTATCTTGGGGGACGCCAGAAATCACTTCTGTTTTTCCGATGACTTTCCGTCAATTACTACGAAATGTGACCCCTCTGACAGAAAAGCACAAATCCAGTCATACAAATGACACTAAGTTGCATAAGATAGCAACTTGATTACAAGTGCTTCTGAGGTACGGTGTCAAAAGCCTTCTGGAAACCTAGAAATACGAAATCAAATTAAAATCACTTATCGATAGCGCTCAGCACTTCGTGTGAGTAAAGAGCTAATTGTGTTTCACAAGAACGATGTTTCCTAAAACCGTGTTGACTATTTGTCAATAGACCGTTCTCGCCGAGGTAATTCAAAATGTTCGGACACAATACATGTTCCAAAATCCTGCCGCATATCGACGTTAGTGATGTGTCACTGTGATTTAGTGTATTACACCTATTCCTTTTCTTGAATATTGGTGTGACGTGCGCAGCTTTCCAGTCTTTGGGAATGGATCTTTCGTTGAGCGAGCGGTTGTATGTGACTGTTAGGTGTGGGGTTATTTCATCAGCATACTCTGAAAGGAACCTGATTGGTATACAATCTAGCCCGGAAGACTTGCTTTTATTGTGTGCTTTAAGTCGCTTCACTACTCCGAGGAGATCCACTTGTTAGTTACTCACGTTGGCAGCAGTTAATGTTTCGAGTTCTGGAATATTTACTTCGTCTTCTTTAGTGAAGGAATTTCAGATGGCTTTGTTCTGTAGTCTGCTTCTGCAGTGCTGCCATTGATGGTATTTCCATTGATATCGCGCATGGAAGGCACTGATTGTGTCCTGCCGATAGCATACTTTACATACGACCAGAATCTGTTTGGATTTTCGGCTAAGTGTTGAAACAAAGTTTCCTTGTAGGAACTATTATAAGCATCTCGCATAGAAGTTTCGAGCTTCTATGAAAATCGACAACGCTGATGATTTTGCTATCGTTTAAATTTGGCATTGTCTCTTGTTAATTTATTTGGCATAAATCTCTCAATTGCTGTTCCACAAAATTTCTGCAGAACTGCCGAATGCTTGTAACTTCCCGCCACAATATTTCGGCGCAGAGTCTGTTGGCCATCTTCAGATGGTACTGGCGGAAACGCATTGAGCTTTGGTATTTAAGGCCCCGCCGGCACATGCGTGGTGGATTAACTTGGCGTTGCTTATGCGCTACTTGAGCGCGTTCGATTCTGCTGCGCCGCGCGCCCTCCGTAGTGAAAACTCGCCGCATCGACATCAATTCGATTGTCTTCCTCCGGTTCCATCACAGAACTACGCCGGCTACGGAGGTCACGAAGTTTTTCAACGATTGAATTCCATGCCGAATTCAACTGGAATCCGCCGTCTCGATTAATAAGAGACTCACTGTCAGACAGTCTTATTTCCACGGATTCATTAATAACAGAACTCCAAAAGTTTGACGTATGGGCCACACTTTTGGTGTCACTGTAATTCATTACATGACTAGTGGAAATACAGTGTTCGGCGATGGCAGATTTACAAGGCTGAAGGAGGCGAGTATACCGTCATGGGGAGTCCTTTATCTCCCCTGATGGCAAATCTTTTTATGGAAGATTTTGTGGAGCGAGCACTCGCCTCGGCCACTTTTTTCAACAGAATTTTGGCGATATGTTGACGATACTTTTATAGTTGAACCTCATGGTTTGGATCGTCATCGGAACTCAATACATGAAAACATAAAATTTGCTATGGAGTTGGAGAAGAAAGGTTGCCTGCCGTTTTTAGACGTCTTGGTGCGGCGGAAAAGCGATGGCACACTTGGTCATTCAGTATATGGAAAGCCCCCACACACACAGTCCTTTACTTGCAAGCTGCTAGTTGCCACCATCCGGCACAAACGATGGGTGTTTTGAAGACCTTGATTCACCGAGCCCACGACATCTCTGACAACGATAGTTTGCAAACGGAAATGGAGCACCTGCCGACTGTGTTTCTTAAGAATGGGTATTCGTCCCAACAAGTGGAGAGAGAGCTGCACACCTGTAAGCGACAGAGCAAAGAAGAGGGAGAGACCTTTAAAACGACTGCCAATTTAAAATATATTGGTAATATCTCAGCGCAAATAGACAGAATACTAAGAAAATATAATGTTAAAGCAACTTTCGCCCTCCTGCAAAAATTTCGTTGCAGTTGGGATCTGTCAAAGACGACCAAGAGTTTGTCGAGGCAGGTGTTTACAGAATTCCGTGCGAATGCGGCAAATGTTATGTAGGCCAAGCGACGTGTACTGTGCAGGATCGCATTGCAGAAGATCAGCGGCATACTCGCTTCCTTCAGCATTGAAAATCTTCCATCGCCGAACACTGTATTATCACTGGTCATGTAATGAATTACAGTGAGACCAAAATTGTGGCCCTTACGTCTAACTTTTGGATTTCTGTTATTAATGAATCCGTGGAAATACGACTGTCTGAGAGTGAGTCTCTTATTAATCGAGACAGCGGATTTCAATTGAATTCGGCACGGAATCCAATCGTTGAAAAACTTCGTGACCTCCATAGCGGGCGCAGTTCTGTGATGGAACAGCGGGAAGACAATCGAATTGATATCGATGCGGCGAGTTTTCACCACGGAGGGCGCACGGCGCAGCAGAATCAAACGTGCTCAAGTATCGCACCCGCAACGCCAAGTGAATCCACCATGCACGTGCCGGCGGGGACTTAAATACCAGAGCTCAGTACATTTTCACCAGTACCACCCGAAGATGGCAAGAAGACTCTGCGCCGAAATATTGTGACAGGAAGCGGCAAACATCCGGCAGTTCGCCCGAAATTTTGTGGAACAATATGTACGCGGGGAAAGTTTTAAATCTCTCTCAATTGCTGTCGATACTTTTTCTTTGAATTCAAGCCAAATCTGGTCTACACTTACATTGTTAATTTGGAAGGAGTGGAGATTGTCTCTCAGGAAGGCGTCAAATGAATCGTTAGCTACTTTTTTTACTACGCATATTTTTCATTTATTCTTGGAGGACTTGGGGGTTACAATATTAATTCTCGCTATGACAACCCCGTGTTCGCTAATCACTGTATACATTTTGACAAACCTTATAACCCCAGGATTATCTGCCGCTAAGAGGTCAAGTGTGTTTTCACAGCCGTTTACTGTTCGAGTGGACTGACGAAGTAACTGCTCGAAATATATTTGAAAGAATGCGTTTAATACAATTTGCGACTACGTTTTATGCGATCTCCCGTATTTAAATATGTGTTTTCGCCAATATACCGAAGCTACATTAAAGTCACCACTAATTATAATAGGATCAGTCGGCTCGTGTTTGCAATTAGACTCTAGCTTTCTTTGGGCCTTCCTGCAGTTGTACCGTATGAGTTGGTAGGTTGAGCCAATTGTTATTCTATTCTTGTAGCCAAGAATGACCTCTACCCATATCAACTCATAGGAAGTGTCTACCTAGGTTTCACTACGAGATAAACTACTTATAACGATCATGACACCGCCACTTTATTTAGTTTGTCCATTCTGATCATCGACAGACACTTCGCAAAAATTTCGGCTGAACTTATCTCCGGCTTTAGCCCCCGTCCATTGCCTATAACGATTTGCAGCTCTGGCACTTCCCCAACAGAGCTACGACAGTTAACAAATGCTATACCAATGGTTCCTAGATCTACGTTCATCCTGTGTTCGACTTGCACCGTTTGAGAGTGAAGCCCTTTCTGTGTTTCCCCGAGACCCTCTAACATGAAAAACCATACGAAAAGACATGTACGATTCAGATGCTAGAGGGTGGAACCTTGTATAAAGGCAGTCTGCTCTGTGAGGTGTTGGTGTATGCGTACGTGCCTTTACTGCAGATAGGAAACGGCCGCCGAAGCGAGTCTTGTTCATAAACCATTACTGTGACACTGGCCCGTGGAAAATAATTATCATGTGATGTAAAAGGAAAGGAGACTCCTTAATCTTCAAATCAGCAAGAAGTTAAACCGTTCAAGTAAATGATTGATAATTCCGTTTGAATGGGTGCACGTTATGGGGAAATCGGAAAATATGAGCAAAGCAGAAAATTGTGTTAGGCATCGAAACGGTTACTTTCGCGCAAAGCAAAGACAAAAATTCGTTATTTTTCTCTACCTGTTGCTGATGTACAGTTGGAAAACAGCCAGACGTCTATGATAAGTTCTGTCAATGACAAACATTTTGAATTCAAGAAATGGCTGCAGAAACCTATTCTAGCAGTCAAACATAGAAAGGCTGGATTAGAGTCTGCTGCAATAAATAAATAAATAAATAAAATTAATAAACAAATAAATAAATAAGAATAAAAAAATAAAATTGTATGCACTTCAGAGTAGGATAAAGTGATCGTCAGTGATGAGGAGAAGTATGAGATAGATGGATAGATTGGACAGATGGATTTCATTATTACTGGCATGATCTGAGAACAGAGTAGCTGGTAAGCATGAGCAGAAATTTTGGTGGTGGAAGTGTTAAGATTTGGGCAGACTACTGTGATAAAGTTAAATCACACATTACTCGGCCGGCCGAAGTGGCCGTGCGGTTAAAGGCGCTGCAGTCTGGAACCGCATGACCGCTACGGTCGCAGGTTCGATTCCTGCCTCGGGCATGGATGTTTGTGATGTCCTTAGGTTAGTTAGGTTTAACTAGTTCTAAGTTCTAGGGGACTAATGACCTCAGCAGTTGAGTCCCATAGTGCTCAGAGCCAACACATTAATCGGCTGGACACTAGAATGAACTCTAACACTGAGATGCTACAGACAAAACTGATTAAAATATGTGTGAGGACCTATGGGACGATACTCTCTTGTTTCAACAAGATAATGCATCTGTACTTGTTTTTGTTACAACCAGAATGTGGCTTGGAGATGAAGATACGGATGACTTGCCCTGGCCTGGACGTAACCCGGTTCTCAGCCCTGTGGAAAACCTTTGGGAAATACTTGCAAGTCGTATTTATCGCACTGGAAGGCAATTTTAGGCCGTATGTGAGCTACAAAGAGCGATACGAGAGGACTGGGCAACAGTTTCACCGAAAGAACTACAAGCACTAACAAAATCACTGCTGAAGAGAATTTAAGAGGTAATTAGGTAGAATGGAGGTTGGGCAAAGTACAAACAATGCAATACCACAACAGGACAGTGAGCGCTTTTGTGCCAATTTCCATTCAGGAAATGCAAATGCCTTATTTTGTTACTTGCTTCGGGAAAGAAATTATATAATTTCGTCATGACTGGTTACGTCTCATGTGTATCTGCTACTTCCATGACAAATTCGATACGTGTATGCTTCAAAAACTTTACAGTCAGCTTCGTAAGAATCCTGCCTTCGTACTGATTTCTACTACTGTACGAGGAGAAGTTATCAGTTAACTTAATTGAATTTTCATCACATTTTCGGTTCTCAATTAAATGCAGTTAAGATATAGTGGCCACTGCCAGTTTGTGCATGCATAGTATCCATAATATCGATAGTATATTGACTACCGAAATAACGTACCTCATCACATAGATTACAAGACCTAGATTTGTTTCGGAGTTTCATTCGAATAGGGGGTGTAAAGCTAGTTCGCGTCCGTAGTAGAATACTACACGTGCACCCTGGGTAACGCTAAATGAACTAGCAAAGTACAGGCGACCAGATAATCCTTAGTTGATCTCCTGGTCACGGCAAATCACGATGAATTCTAGCAAAACGAACCCTTTGACTAGAGAACTCGGATCGCTGATTCGAGTCTGCCACCTGAATATTGAAGGCATAAGTAGAGCCAAATGCATGTACTTGCATAAAGTTTTAACAAAGAACGACATTGACGTAGTCGCAATTCAGAAGACCCATACTGAAGATGACGAGCAGCTAAGATCAAGGGGCATAATATCTGGCTATGACCTAATAGGCTCCATACACCACAGACATTATGGCACGGCAACATACGTCAGGAGAGGTATCGAAGAAGTGGCTCTCGTATCAACATCTACCACAAACGAGATTCACGAAGTCATTATAAAAGTGGGTGAAGTCACAATAAATAATATATACAAGCCTCCAGGGCAATCGTGGCCCCTACAAGCCCTTCAAATCCTGCCTCACCCAGCAATATACGTGGGTGACTTTAATAGCCACCATGAACTGTGGAAATATCGAATATCTGACCAAAACGGCGAAGACCTGGTGAAATGGACAGAAGATCATGATACTCAACTAATCTTTGACGCCAAAGACCGAGGTACATTTAAATCAGCCGCTTGGCTAACTGAGACCTGCCCTGACCTCAGTTTTGTTACAACTGACACGAACAACAAACCCCTGCTGGTCTCTCGCAGGGTACTTGAGGATTTCCCCCACTCTCAGCATCGTCCAGTGCTCCTAGAAATAGGCCTTACTATTCCGCTGATATCCTCTTATCCTCGTCCTAGATGGAACTTTGGGAGGGCAGATTGGGCTGCTTTCTCGGAGATACTTGATAAATGCCTTGGATGGATACCCCCAACGTATAAGAACTACGAAAGATTTGTTGGAGCCGTCATCAGCTCAGCTAAAGTTAGTATGCCCAGAGGATTCAGAAACGAATATGTGCCAGGATGGAGCGAGGAAAGAGAACGGCTTTATAGACAGTTTCTGGACAATGGGGATAAAGAAATTGCAGACGATCTATTACATAGCCTAGACGCGGCCAGGCGTGCTAAGTGGATGGAGACCGTGGAACAAATGGATTTTACAAGATCAAGCAGAAGGGCGTGGTCTTTGCTTCGGAGACTTGGAGGTGGAGGTAAAAATCTGCGAATGACCAGCGCTATGTCCCCAAATACAGTTGCGGTTCACATCAGCAAGACGTCCAGGGCCCCAAAGGAACGATCCCATACTCTAAAAATTAAAAAGGAGCTTAAAGAGCTAAAATCGACAGCAGAGAACAATACATCTTATTCCCAACCCTTTTCAGTCGAAGAGTTAAATATGGCCCTGAACGATATAAAACCAGTAAAGGCCCCAGGGTTTGATGGGATTCACCCAGAATTTCTGCTCCACTGTGGTAAATTTGCAAGATTATTGCTTGTGCGATTCTTCTCTAACGTGTTGCAAACTGGAAAAATTCCGCACACTCTCAAAAAGGCTAAAATTGTTGCCATATTAAAACCGGGCAAACCGAGTGACCAACCTCAGAGCTACCGCCCAATCGCCTTACTCAGCATGATCTATAAATTACTGGAGAGACTTATGTACAACAGAATGAACGAAGTCATCCTGGAGGCTGTACCGGTAGAACAGGCGGGCTTCCGGCCGAAAAGAAGCTGCACGGATCAGGTCCTCGCTCTAACAACCTACATCGAGGCGGGCTTCCAAAGACAGCAAAAAACATCAGTGGTATTTGTTGACCTGACGGCGGCGTTCGACACTGTCTGGAGACAGGGCCTGATTTATAAGCTCCTCCGCATCGAGCCATGTCTAAAAACGGCTAACCTTATCAACGAAATGCTCTGCAATAGACCATTCCAGGTTGTCATCGGTAACAACAGAAGTAAATTCATGAAACTTAATAATGGCCTGCCCCAAGGTTCAGTACTGGCTCCACTGCTTTTCAGCATGTATATAGCCGATATGCCTAGGACGAGATCCAAAATGTTCGGATATGCGGACGACTGGGCCTTGGCCACACAACACCGAGTGATGGAGGAAACTGAGATCACACTATCCAGCGATTTGACCACTCTAGGAAAATACTTCCGCGACTGGAGGCTCCAACCCAGCCCATCCAAAACAGAGGCCACTTGTTTCCACCTGAATAACAAATTAGCAAACAAAGAGCTCAAGATCCGCTTTGATGGCGGCATTCTTCCATATAATAGAACACCAAAGTATCTGGGCGTGACACTCGATAGAACATTGAGCTATAAACAACACCTTGTAAACACTGCTGAAAAAGTCAGAACTAGAAACAACATTGTCCAAAAGCTTTGTGGCACTAGTTGGGGGTCCACTGCCTCCGTTCTGCGTAGCTCTGCACTAGGCCTTGTCTATTCTGCAGCAGAGTACTGTTCCCCAATATGGTTAAATAGTGCTCACATCAAGAAGGTGGATGCAGTCTTGAACCAAACGTTGAGGATTATCTCTGGAACGATCAGGTCAACTCCTGTCCAATGGCTGCCCGTATTGAGCCATATCCCGCCGCCACATTTGCGCAGAGAACACGCACTTGTCAGGGAGTGTCGAAAAATCCAAAATAGCCCAGATCTTCCTATCCACACCCTGAGTAATGGAATTGAGCAAAAGAGATTGAAATCCAGACACCCCCCTCTCGCAAGTGCCAAAGATCTGGTAAAGAACGCTTTTATTCTTGAGGACCGCTGGAGACAAGAATGGGAGGAAAAGGCACCGCCTCAGGTTAACACCTTATTGGGAACATCTAACAGACCTCGGGGCTTTGATTTGCCCCGCAAAATCTGGTCTACCCTTAACAGGATCAGGACGAGCCACGGCCGTTGTGCGGACTCCTTGTACAAATGGAGCATAGTGCAATCACCACAGTGCGACTGCGGCGCTGACAGGCAGACAATTCACCATATCGTGGTAGAATGCCCTCTGAGGGCCTACCCTGGGCCAACAAGGGACTTCATGGATGCGACTAACAGTGCAATCGATTATATTTCTAACCTAGATGTTTGTTTGTGATATTGTAACTGTTTTGTGTGTTATGTACTTTTAGATTTTTCATACGTGATTTGTACTTGCCATAGGCTAAATAAATAAATTCGAATAGTATAGGAGATTTTATCGAAGCAGCGCACCAATATTGAGAAAGATATTTACAGGCAAGATACAAACGCGAGGCAGTCCATAACCCTGAGACAGTTTTTATATATGAGAAAGTTTAATAAAAGCAAAAACTTTCTGGGTGTACGTTGTATAGACTTTCTTACATAAACTGGCAGTGATGTTAAGAAAATTTTTGTGGAAATTTGTGGCCGGCCACGGTGGCCGAGCGGTTCTAGGCGCTACAGTCTGAACTGCGCGATCGCTGCGGTCGCAGGTTCGAGTCCTGCCTCGGGCATGGATGTGTGTGATGTCCTTAGGTTAGTTAGGTTTAAGTAGTTCTAAGTTCTAGGGGACTGATGACCTTAGAAGTTAAGTCCCATAGTGCTCAGAGCCATTTTTTGTGGAAATTTGTGGTAAGTTCCTATGTGACGAAACTGCTGAGGTCATCGGTCCTTAGGCTTACACACTACTTAATCTAACTTAAACTAACTTAGGCTAAGGACAACACACACACCCATGCCCTAGGGAGGAGGACTCGAACCTCCGACGGAGGTAGTCGCGCGAGCCCTGGCAAGGCGCCCCAGACCGCACGGCTACCCCGCGCGGGGATGTTAAGATTTCAAGCGACAAGGGAACTACTCTAGTCGTTGGCCGTTTCAACAAGAAAAGCACATTATTTATAATAAATAAACTAATGGAAAAATTGCAAAAAGAGTAACGAAATTTAGAGAATACTTCTGTCTAGGTAACAAATTTAAGTGATCAACGTTACAAGAATACATTATAAGCGCGAGATAAGCCATCGCAAATTTGAAACTCTGGTATATTTACAACCGGTGTAACCGCCAGAATGTTGAATGCAAACATGCAAACGCGCATGCATTGTGCTGTACAGGTGCCGGATATCAGTTTGTGGGATGGAGTTCCATGCCTCTTGCACTTGGTCGGTCAGTACTGGGACGATAAATGTTGGTTGTGGATGACGCTGGAGTTGTCGTCCGATGATAACCCACATATGCTCAATTGGAGACGGACCTGGTGATGGAGCAGGCCAAGGCAACATGGCGACACTCTGTAGAGCTTGTTGGGCTACAACGGTGGAACATCCCTGGAATGTAGTTCATGAATGGCAGCACAACAGGTCGTATCACCAGGATGCTGCCTAGTGCTCGATATCGAGAAGTACCGCGAAAATTGTGTAATATTATGGCGAATCATGATAAAATACGTGTGTTCTTGTAATCCCCGAGTCTCGAGATGCAGCGGTGTGAGAGCGATGGCTCGCGCTGGCCCCAGCGGTGGCTCACAGCAGCGGCGGCGGCTTCGGCGGCTGCAACGGGGACGGCGGGGGCGTCGTGCATTGAATGACAGGATGTGTTTTTTACTGGCGACTTTTGTTTAAGCCATATTCCATCGGTTTCACCGACCAATAGGATGCTGTGAATTAAGAAAACTACCGCATACTTGTGAAGAATACCAATTTAATTAATTTGCATACATTTATTATTTCAATGTGGTGTTAGCGGTACAGTAGTTAGGAGGGTGGGAGTGCGTGAGTGGGTGACATGGAGCACAACAATAGGTTAAGTGCAGAACACTAGGTTAATTTGCATAATTTTTATGTAAAACACAGTACAAAAGTGTAAAAGGGTTTGTGGCAAAGTAGAATGCGCCACAAAAGGTGTTCAAAAGCATGTGAAAATCGAAAAGTGTACCAGAAAATCGTGGGAGGACATAACTAATTACTTAATTTGGTATCAGTGGCGGTAGGATATTTTAAGGAAATGGGGGTGACATGGAAAACCACTTGACAGAAAAATAGGTTAAGTGCCGACAAAGGCCAAAACATTAGGTTAAGACACCCAGAGTACAGTGTCGGTCATTAGGTTATGCATCATGTTTTATCCATGTAATTACTTCTTACAAGACCTACTTGTTTCCAGACAGCAGGGAATGATGAGCAAGAGAAATCCAATCCCCAGAAACTGATGTTTTTTTATAAATAAACAATATACCGTTGAATTTCCTGTTATGAGATCCTCCCACTCCACCAATTTTGATATATTCCATACAATCCCTTGAATCCCCTAAATTGTTCAAGTAAACAATATTCCACACAATGTCTAAATTGTTTAAACAATATTCCATACACTACAATCGAATACCCTCCAAATGATCGAGAAAGTGAGTCTTTTTCCCGCCAGTTCCCAGGAAGAGGTGACTGTCAGATGACTTAGGTTAGTGCTGGTGCCCTTTTTTCCCACCATTTTCTTAGGTTAGTATAGGCTGCATTGTTCTGATGGAAATTGTACTTCCCACCAGGAGGGTGTGACACTTTCCCACCAGAGAGGTTAACTAATTAATCAATTTAATTATGTAGTCAATGTGACCTAAATTATCTTCCCACCATTTTCTTAGGTTAGTTGAGGTTGCATTGTTCTGATGGAATTAGAACTTCCCGCCAGAGGGGCGATCACTTTCCCACCAGAGAGGTTAATTAATTTATCATTTTAATTATGTAGACAACATGACCTAAATTATCTTCCCACCATTTTCTTAGGTTAGCAGATGTTGCATTGTCCAGATGGAATTTGAACTTCCCATGAGGGGGGCATGGAACTTTCCTACGAAAGAGGTTAACTAATTGATCATTTTAGTTAAGTAGTCAATGTGAGCTAAATTATCTTCCCACCATTTTCTTAGGTCAGTAGAGGTTGTATTGTCCTGATGTAATTTGAACTTCCCACCAGGGATGTGTGCCGGGGGGGAGGGGGGCAGGGGCGTGGCACTTTCCCACCAGAGAGGTTAACTAACTGGTCAGTTTAATTAGGTAGTCTATCAAATGGATAGTAGTGACAGGGTCTATTCCAAAAACTCATAAAAGTGTATCTCTAGCAGCGAGGGGGGAGTGGGAGGGGGTGGGGGAACAGTAGGTTAAGGGCAGTGAAATGGAAAACCACTTAACAGAACAATAGATTAAGTACCTGTCAATCAAAGCGAACAATAGTTTCACCCCTGAGTGTATACCTGCCCCTGATGTAGGCAACCTGCACTAACAAAATGGCCTAGCAACCCCTTCCTGAGGGGGGAGGGGAATGGGAAGGCGTGAGGGGGGGGTCAATCGAGACATGGAAAACCACTTAACAAAACATTCAGCTAAGGATCTGTCAATCAAAGGAGAACAATAGGTTAAGTACCTGTCAATCAAAGGAGAACGATAGGTTTGCTCCTGAGTGCATACCTGCCCCTGATGTAATCAACCTACAAGATGGCTCAGAAACTGTCTTGCCCCTCTAGTCTCCTCCTTCTACATCTGATTACCTAAGATATATTTAATAGAGTGGAGGGGTGTACTACGATCCTTATGTGGGTAATTTCCTGTCAAGTGATTTATCTGAGTACACCTGTCATCATTAACCGCTGCTTTGGTCAGACAGTACTTCTGCCCTTCTTGTTCCAGACCCTGCAAAAACTCTCTCCACTCTCAGTCAACAAGATTCACTTCGGTGTACTTTCTAGTCTTGGGTGAAACAAAGCTGCCACCTTATGGTGTGTGGACATAGTGTACCAATATCACTTTTCTTCTTTCCTATTCCAGGCACGAATGATACACGGGAATAACGACTGTTGGAAAGTTTCCAGCCGACCTTGAATCTCTCTAATTTTTACCTTCATGATCATTTCGCAAGATATATGTAGGAGGAAGCAATATATTGCTTCATTGTTCCAAGAACGTATGCCCACGTAGTGTTTACAGTAAACCACAAAATGATACACAATGCCTTTTTTGTAGCAGCTGTCACTGGAGTTGTGTCAGCATATCCATGACACTTTCACGCTGAATGAAACGAAGCTGTGCTGCTCTTCTTTGAATCATCTTTATTCACTTTTTGAATCCTATGTTGTACAGGTCCCACACCTGCAAGTATCGACCGAAAGAGGGCTTTCTGACCTACCTCATTCGAGTGTGGACTGCGATTCCTGAGGATTCTTTCACCGAATCTTACTGGCATCTACTTGTCCTGCATTTAATCTTATGTAGTCGTTCCACTATAAAAGCGCTCTGTACGCATATTTAATGGATGTGAACGCTTTCAGCAAGTGTTCGGCATCGAGTAATGGTACAACAACGGGTCTTTCCGCCTATATTTGCGTAATACGTTGGATTTTTTTACTATGAGTGACAATTGCACCAAGTGTCGGTCTTCTCCAGACCATGTTGTTTTCTATAGCTTCTAGCGTTGCTACATCTAATAGACAACACCATATCTTCGCCCATCCCTGCCAAAGATAATCTTCCTTAATTCTGACTTCGCATTTTCAGCATCTGTAAAAGCTACAGTGATAGTTGGTACGCCCATTACCTCTGCAGCTGATGAAGCGATTGAAAGAATGTATAACGAGATAAGAGAAATCATTCAGACTGTTTATGGAGGAGCAAATTTTAATGCGATGGGGGACTGTAGATCGAATGCAGGCTGGGGGATAGGAATGAAAGAGAAAGCCGTCTAGTAGAACTTTGCACAGGGTGCAACTTCATCACTGCTAATACTTGTTTTACGTGACGTGAAAGAAAGTTGTACTAGTATACATGGAAGACAATGCATTATGCTAAACCAGAGATTTAGAAATCAGATTTCTAACCGCAAAACAATTCTTCGGCCAACTTGAAGCCATTTAATAACAAGCTTTTCACTAGGGCCAGAGCGATGCACATGACATTTAGCCGACACCTGGGGTTGGCCGGGTGTGCAGTTCCATAACCCTCAGTCTTACCCTACCTCACTTTTTTCAGTTATACCTTTTGTCATCTATGTTACTAACTAGCGAACATGGCAACGCTTCACAGTTACTATGTGTCGAAATTGTACATCTGTCATAATCGCCTTCTCCCCTCCTCTCTATGTCCATCTCCCCCTCCCCCTCTTTTTGTCGATCTCCTACTCCACCTCCCGCCCTCTCTCTGTCCATCTCCTCCTCTCCCCCTCAGCCCCCTCCCCAATCACTCTCCATCTTCTCCTCACCCCTCTCTCTGCCACATTCCTCCTTCTCCCTCTCTCTGTATACTTCCCCTCCCCCCTGCCCCTCTCTTTCCATCTCTCTCTTTCCCTGACACTGAGCATTGTTTATTTTTACTGGAAACGTAACCTCGGCTGGGAAATGTAGTCACTTAAAATGAATACGTAAATCGGTGGGGATCATTAAGGTATGGGGTACAGGAGAGGCTTCTCCAGTTACTAGATCTGTGAGGATAGTAGCTTCAGTGACAGTATGTCTCACTGCTTTAATCTGTGAAAGGGTAAGTCTGCAAAGTTTCGGAAGATTCAGATTCCATAGTACAGTAGTGTTCTCATCATAAATCGATAAGCCATAAAAGCAGTATCTCACTTTCCTCTTAAAGTTGACGGTAACGAAGGACACAAAAAGCACACTGTTGTGTATACAGTTTTCGTTTAAAGTTATATACAGGGTGTTTCACTATCCACGTTACATGTTTCTAGTGGTTGTAGAGCAGTCTTACTATATCAAGTTCCACATAGGAGCCCTTGTCTGGCAACCTAATTCAGGGACGCTACAGAACATTAAATTTACAGACGCCGGCGCCTGTAAATCTATGTATATATGGAGTGATTCCGTGATGATGTTATAAACTTTCTAGAATGATGGAGGAGGATAAATACATAAATTTGAGGTAAGGGTCCCTGTGCCGGAAACAAACTAGTAGAAAGTTGTAAGCAAAAATGTTCTGATACCTGTGACAGTGGAATACAGGTTCAAGTACTGTTGTTGCTACGATTGTGAGGAGGGAAACTTTCAGAGGTGCTAGTACGGACCAAAACGAGAAAAAATTTCCAGTTAACATGGGCTCCAAAACACACATCCTAAGAGCTAAGAGCACTTGGTCAGTAGGAGAGCTCTGTTTCACAGTAGCGAAGATGAACAAGTGCTCGTAGCTCCCCAGGTATGCATTTTAGAGCCCATAATTAATGGATATTTTTTCTTTCTTTCGGTCCATTTTGCCACCTCTGAAAGCTGCCAACTATACAATCGTAGCAACAACAGTACCAGTACATGTATTTCTCTGTCACAGATATCAGAACGATTTTCGCTTATAACTTGCGACTCACCCGTTTCCGGTACAGAGACCCTTACTTCAGATTGATACATTTATCCCTCTCTATCAGCCTAGAAAGTTTATAACATCATCACAGAATCACCCTGTATATACTGTAGATAGACTTACAAGCGCCGGCACCTCTAACGTTTACGCTCTGTAGCAACGTTGAATGACGTTTCCGGAATGGGTTCCTACGTGAAACTTGACCTACAAAGTCTCCTCTACAACCCCTAGAAGCGTGCAACATGAATTGTGAAACATCCTGTATAAGGACGAAGAATATACGTGTAAGAAATTACTTGTCTAATGTTTTAAATGCCCTGGTATCTAAGTTATAACTGCCTGCGAGAAAGAAAACGAGACCACACATATTCACAGTGCAGCACTTTTATTCTAACAGTCGGTTTTAACAGAAAATCTGTACACTGTTATAGCTTATGTCCCGTCCGCAGTAGAGTATCGCGTAACAGTTTGAATTAAATCGGTCTAGAACTTAGCGATATTTTTCCTAACAACGTTTCCGTTTTATGTATCTCTATACATATATTTATGTAACATATATATTGAAAAGTATGTAACCTGTATGTGTTCGAGCAATTACTAATGTACCGTGTAAAAATTTGAAGTAGAACGGTCAAGAACTTTTCGAGATTTTTGCTAACAACATTTCCCCTTCTATAGTACACATATATTTATATAATAAATATACTTAAAATGTGTAGTCTATGTGTGTCCAGACGTTTATTAGAGTTTCACGTAAAAATTTGAAGTAAATTCGAGTTTTATACGAAGAACCTTTCCCTTTTATGTAATATTTACGGTGTGTCCCAAAAAACACCGACAAACTTAAGGAACAAGTTCCTTATACAGAAATAATTGAAAAATATCTGGTAAACCAGGGCTCTAAAATGCGTGCCTTAAGACGAAAGAACACTTGTTTATCTTTGATACTATGAAACAGATCTCTTGTACTGTAAGGTCTTTGCTTTACATATTTTGGGAGGAGGAAGCATTCACCAGAACAACAATAATGTCTAGTAGACATGGTGTCTAAAATGCGTACTTTAATAGCTATGAGCAGTTCTTCATCGCCGCTAGTGTGAAGCACATATCATCGATTGGACAAGAGTTCATAGCTCTAAAGGTATGCACTTTAGAGTCCATGTTTCCTAGATTTTATTTATTGTTTTGGTAAATACTTATCCTACTAAAATATGAAAAGCAAAGAGCTTGCAGTATCAGAGATGTTTTTCACAATATCGAAGATGAACAAGTGCTCATTATCTCTTAAGGTCCGCTCTTAGGTGCCATTGTTTACTAGATATTATTTCCTTGTTTTTGTATATCGAACCTGTCCCTAAAGCTTTCGGCGTTTTTTGGGACACCCGGTATACATCTATATATCACATTCATTACAAAACGTATAGCCTATATCCTTGCGAACATTTATTAGGGTATTCTGTAAAAACTTGAAGTAAATCTGTAAAAAACGGTTCTTGATTTACGGTAACAAAGTTAAAATATAACCTGTCTTTATGCAGTGGTATAGCTTGTTGGCCAGGTTTAAATTCAGTATACGTGTACACTGGGTTCGCACGAAGTTTTCAACCCTCAATAAAATTTCCAAGTCACGCAAAGCCCACGATTTGACAGTGTAGTTTGCGCAATAAGCTACTTCTCTTGTAGTTTTTATCCTGTTTTGCGTATTTTTCAAGTTTCTTGACGGCAAATTTATGTGGGAGAATTGGTGGAAATTATTTCTGATTTGAAAGTAACCCTATTCAGATATCCACGTGGAGTGCTCAAGGATATTTCGCGGCAAAAACCAATTACTAATCGCTTTACCTTACGATAAATGTGTCTGTTATGTGAATTGAAGGTGCATGCGAGAGAAAGGGACGAAAAGGGAAATCGGGACTTCATGCGGAATCAGTGGCGACGAGTGGAAATGTGTGTCAGACCAGGACTAGATCCGGGATCTCCTGCTTACTTCCTTTTTCATTTCTTTCGTTATTGTTCGTGGCATTTGGTCTTGGCGGACGTCGCACAACACCCGATTAAGCACATCGTTTATCCCTTCACTCAATTTCTTGCTTTTAGTACAGAGAGCAGGCAGCTCTCTGACCAACACGCTGAGCTTCCGTGCCGGCTTTACCAGGCAGTTGCGTGAATTACTTCGCCAACCAGACACAGAGTGAATCGCAAATGAGAGTACTATCTCGGCACGCTCCCAGGCCGACTCACATTCCCACCTAGCGCAGTCACTTATCCGCACTCCCTATCCATGCTCTCCGCGATAATTTTAGAATGCCGCTGGAGGTCGAACGTAGATGTGCATCTGCAGTAATACTGTCGATGCATTGAACATCGAAGCGTAGCAGTTCCATGAATTCGTGTGCCTCGTTGCTTACGTTCTTCTGAAATATCTGTAGTCAGTTTTCAATTATTGGCCTTTAATTAGTTACGCACATCAAGTACCCAAGTGGTTCAGTTGGGGAATGGTTGAATTTATTATCCTTCTTCTCATCATATCAGTAATCTTCAGTACTCTTACGTTATTTGTATACAATTTTAGTTAGTCGTTTTCTTTTGTTTGGAGATATTGGTTAGAGTATTAACTTTGAGGCCATGTCGAACCACGTGTTCAGCAGAGGGACCAAGCCTCACTCTTTTCATTGGCAAACGGCGGGGATGAATTCCTGACTGGAAATAGAGCAAAAATGGTTCTATCAACATGTGTCCGGAAATGCATCGTCGTCACGGTACGCTGACGAACGAAAGATCCTCTGACCATGTGTCGTGTGTTTCTTGTGTGTTTATTTACTTTTATTTACTGCCAAATTATAAAAATGTTACCTGATGTTTGAAAACAGGTCGTACATCTTACAGTTTTCGTTTTTCACCGTTTTGTAGCTTTCTTTTCTATTTTTATTATCTACAGCATTTCACAAAGAATAACACTTTTCAAAATAATGTAAGTTTCAAATATAAATAAAATTTTGTTGTTTTTTAAGAAGAATATAAAATGGTGATAGCATAGAGGAGAGATTTGTTAGTACCATCAGCGTTTGTGACTGATGTTGAATACCTTGGAATGGTTTCTTCGAGCTTTTGACTGCCAGTCATAAAAAAAAAACCGTTTCTTTGGTCGTAGAGAAATAGTATTGCTAAACGTATGTGAGCCATGCTGCGGCTCGGGTTGGTGCTGTTGTAGGTTTCCGTTCTTTGTTGGAGGCCAGACTGTATCGTTTAGTTGACATGGCTGTGATTGTTTGTATTCTTCTTGTGTTGACTGGCGCCACTTGGTTTCGCAAGCGTAGCCTGTGTGCTAGTGGCAGCAGCGGCGTCATCAATGTGTAGTAACTGTGGCCCTATCTTTGGGGTGACCTCGTTGTTCTTCCGGGTCGTGTGAGTGAGGAGTTCGGTTGGGGACTCCGGAGGAGCCAACAAGGCAGTGCGGGAACACGCCAGGACGGCTGGCGGCACGCATGCACTGCCGGATGGAAGGCCTGTGGTCGCGAGGGTACACGACCTAGTCCTCAACCGGATCCAACAAGCTTTCCCAAGTTGAGTGGATTTTAATCCTAGCAGTGAAACCTCCACCACTGTGAGATCTCGCGATTCTCCAGTGATTTGGGTGCGTGTTGCTGATCGCAGTGTTGCTGAGACAAAGAGCAGTGAGTGGAGTGCTTGGGGGAGGCGGATCTAATTAGCCTTCCTCGACTTCTTGTTACTAATTGCTGCATTCTATGTGTTACTATTTGTTACGTTCAACCAGCGGTATTTTTCCTGCCTGGTGGCGTCTAACCACACCCCCCACCTCCCCGACCCCCCCCCCCCCCCACCCCCACCCCAGTGACTTTCCCTGGAGGTTAGTGTATGCTTGGGCAGTGTACGTTTCCTCGCCTTGCTGCTGCTGTCCGATAAGGCGTGTGGTTTTGACAGTTTCCTTGATTTGTAGGTCGGTTGGTGTTTCTTCTACTCTGGTAGTAGTGGTTCCTTTCTCCTTTTGGACGCTCTAAACACAGCATTCTGAGGACGTAGAGCTGACTGCTCGTTCCGGCTTTGGCGTAGTGTTCCATCGTTGCATTTGTTATTGGACGTTAGGTAGCTTCAGCAGATTATCATTAGTCATTCGCTAGACTACCACTAGCCTGACTTACCATTGCCAGCCTGAGTGGCCGAGCGGTTCTAGGCGCTACAGTCTGGAACCGCGCGAACGCTACGGTCGCAGGTTCGAATCCTGCCTCGGGCATGGGTGTGTGTGATGTCCTTAGGTTAATTAGGTTTAAATAGTACTAAGTTCTAGGGGCTGAAGACCTCAGCAGTTAAGTCCCATAGTGCTCAGAGCCATTTGAACTTACCATCTTGTGAAGTGAATGAAACTCTTGGCTGCCTTTCTCATCGTTCGCGAAAGTGTTTTTGGCCTGACCTACTCAAAGATCGATGCCTGGAGCACCGCCTGTGACTAGCACTTGCGTTTTATTATTGTGCTATTATTTTATTATTGTATTACCAAGTTACCATCACCTGTTTGTTGATCAGTTGCTTGTTCTTTTGAATTAACATTGTTATTATCTTTGCTGTTTTACTGTATGTTTGTAATTTTTTTTAGTATAAATGCCATTCTTGGCGTTACAGCAAGTTTAAACGATTGTGCTACCAAGTTTACTCTAATTTTGTCTCACCTGTTTGGTGATCAGTTGCCTGTCTTTTAAAGTAACTTTTGCTATTGGCTTGCTGTTGACAGTATGTTTGTAAATTTTTTTTTATAATTTCCATTCTTGGCGTTAAAGGGCTTCAGCCATGAGTGTCGTTACTTGTCCTAAAACTTTAATTTGGCAATAGTATTTTTGCAGCGAGCTTTAAGACCTTGGTCACTTGTCTTTAATATTTTAATAACTGAAATTGTAAGTTGCAGCAAGTTTAATAAATTCTTAATTTACTGTCATTAAGTCCTTCAGCCGTGAAACAGTTCTTAAACTATTGCCCTTATTTTAATTTTCTGTTGATTTTTAAATAAATTGTGTGTTATTAAAAGAAAAGCCAACCAATAGTAACTGATTAGGGCCCCGTCCACAATCGTAACCGAATCCTGCCTTATATGTGCACCAGGCTTTAGTATGTATTAACTTTAGGTGCTCATCCCTGTACGGCATTTGGTGATTTCTTGGCTACATCACCAGCACCTTATGCTTATTTACTGCCACATCTCGTCTTCCTCCTCCTATTTCACTTCATTGTCACTGTTCCTTCTGTCATTGTGAGTATCGCTGTCTGCCCTCTGGAGATTGTTGTTACGTTGCATTTAGGCATGTCTCCTATGTCGTATCCGCTGGTACTCTTCATGTGTTGCTTTTGAAATACTGTTTGTCAATACGTTTAGTTGAGCCCATTGTTGTTCGTCTCTTATTGCTGTGTATGTCTATATCTCTATTTCTGTGTAGTCTAAGTGTAGTGTATGTCTATTGTTTGCGTATTGTCCGCAGAAAAAGACAGTGTATTCTAGGGAACATTCTCCCCCTCATGTACATGTAGATGTCTGTCTCAGCCGGCCGGGGTGGCCGAGCGGTTCTAGGCGCTACATTCTGGAACCGCGCGACCGCTACGGTCGTAGGTTCGAATCCTGCCTCGGGTATGGATGTGTGTGATGTCATTAGGTCAGTTAGGTTTAGGTAGTTCTAAGTTCTAGGGGACTGATGACCTCAGAAGTTAAGTCCCATAGTGCTCAGAGCCATTTGAACCATTTTTTTTTTTTTTCGCGGACTCAGGTGTTTAAGTGCGTGGATAAGGTCCGTGTCCGGTTAGGAAATGTACTATATCGCGGCTGGAATCGGTATGTTTCATCCTCAACCGCCCCCTTATGTCAGGGAGGAAGTCGCGCAGTCATCGTCCCTTATCACTTACATCCCAGTCACCTTGCCATGTGCCCAAACGCCAACTTTTATGGTGTCGTGTCGTCTGTATCGGTACACCAGTTATCGTGTGTACCTTATCTAGTCTCCCTATCTTTAACCATAACCATGCAACTCTTTAATTGATCGTGATATCTATGGGGCATATTCTGAGCACCACGCACAGTGCATCCAGTGAGGTGATGCAGAAGGCTCCAGATAGCCTGAGTATGACACTTATCTGCCCTTGTCTAACTGATGCTTTGTTGGTGACCAGGTTCGGTCTGTGTGCCTACCTGCTAGCTGCGAAGCTGATTGCTGATTCGAAGAGAGCACAGTGGTATGTCCGTATGACTGGTAGAGGTAGTTTGTACGTTTTGAATTTATCATCACCAGTTTATGTACTATTTTTCTGCTTTGTCTTTTGTTAGCCTTATGTGTTCGTGGAAATCGATTCACTCATATATGTGTACCCCAAGATAGTGCGTAGCATGTTCTCATTTGGTGTTTGTGTCCCCAATTTTAAGTCAAGGTTTCCTTTGGAGTGATCCTTTCAGTAACGTGTAAGTTGTTTCCTTTTCTGCTATCCTGAATTTATTGTTGTGACACTATCGAATAATTCTTTGTAGTACTCCAGTGGCTTTCTCTTCTAGCTCGGCTCTGTTGTTTGCAGTGACGACAACTAATAGGTCACCTGCGTAGGCGACAATTTGGTCTGACCTGTCATCCTCATGTAGAAGTTGTAGGAGCGGTTCTATGGAGCAGCAGATCGACCCTTGAGGACATCCTTTGGTAATTCTTTTAACTAATTTCCGGCTGTCCATCAGCCATTCGTCTACCCGGTATTTACAGTAGCCTAGGAATGTGTTGTAGAGTGATTGCGGTACCTGCAGATATCTTAACTTTTGAAACACTGCGGGCCCCCACAGGTTATCGAACGCCCCGGCAATGTCAATCATTACTGCTATGGTGTATTTCTGTGTTAAAGTATTAACTATGTATAGGGCCTGGTTGACGGCATCATCTATTGATTTCCCAGTACTGAAACCGAATTAGTGTTGGCTTACACCCCTGAGAGATCTGTGTGTTTGCAAGCGCTTACACAGTAGTTTCTCCTCAATATTTGCTAGGGTGTTTATTAAGCATAGTGGCCTATAAGTCTTTGGATCTGAAGGATCTCTGTCTGCTGATTTCTTAGTAATGACTGCTTTGGAGGTTTCCTATACTGTAGGTACCCGGCCAGCCGTAAGTCATCGTTCAGTAACGTAGTTAGGAACGGGGTGATCTGCGGCACTAATTTTTTCAGTGGTTCCTAGTGGATAACATCTGGTCCACGTGCTTTCTTGTTTTTGAGCTCTGAGACTGCTAGCGCAACCTCTTCTTGCGCAAAAGGGCAGGTGACAGTTGCAACTGTTATATGGTGTGTGTATGTTTCCAATTAGTGTTGCAGGATGTGTGATAGACGCAGCGTATTGTAAACAGTAAGTCCGGTATTCATGTCGGGAACAAGCCGAGGTGGTGTTTGTGTACGGCCAGGCAGATGGAAATCAACCACAGTACACAATATTTAAAGCCCTTTTCGGGCGGTTATGTGAACATGGGTCCTTTCAGATAGACGAACGTGCAGGGAGGCGGCGGATTGTGTGTCCACCAGATATGGAGGACAGAGTTCTACAGGATATTAAGACAAACCCTAGGACAAGTTCGAGACAAGTGCTCCGCCAACATCGTGTAAGCTAAAGTACTATTATGTGTGTCCTGCATGATAACCATTACTAATCCCGTTACTTGCAATGGGAGCAAAGAATATCAGCAGCAGATTCCCCTCTACGAGAAGGACTTCGTCGATAGTTTTGGCACCAGAACATCACAATTATTGGATTTCTGTCCTCAGTCCTCTTAAGCGTTTCCTTGTGTCCATTAGATAGTGGTTTATGACGAGAACTATTCTACAGAGATCCATGGTACATTTCTATCCATCTCATATTAGTGCAGGGGAGTTCTCAGATCCGGATATTCTACACTACTGGCCATTAAAATTGCTACACCAAGAATAAATGCAGATGATAAACGGGTATTCATTGGACAAATATATTATACTACAACTGACATGTGATTACATTTCCACGCAATTTGGGTGCACAGATCCTGAGAATCACGCCGGATGATACGCCAGTGTGGCGATGACGAATGCACGCTTCCAGTGTGCGTTTACCGCGATGTCGCCAAACACGGATGCGACCATCATGATGCTGTAAACAGAACTTTGATTCATCCGAAAAAATGAAGTTTTGCCATTCGTGCTCCCAGATTCGTTGTTGAGTACACCATCGCAGGCGTTCCTTTCTGTGATGCAGCGTCAAGGGCAACCGCAGCCATGGTCTCGGAGCTGATTGTCCATGCTGCTGCAAACGTCGTCGAACTGTTCGTGCAGCTGGTTGTTGTCTTGCGAACGTCTCCATCTGTTGACTCAGGGATCGAGACGTGGCTGCACGATCCGTTACAGCCATGCGGATAAGAAGCCTATAATCTCGACTGCTAATGATACGAGGCCGTTGGGATCCAGCACGGCATTCCGTATTACCCTCCTGAACTCACCGATTCCATATTCTGCTAACATTCATTGGATTTCGACCAACGCGAGCTGCAATGTCGCGATACGATAAACCGCAGTCGCGATAGGCTACAATCCGACCTTTATCAAAGTCGGAAACGTGATGGTACGCATTTCCCCTCCTTACACGAGACATCACAACAACGTTTCAACAGGCAACGCCTGTCAACTGCTGTTTGTGTATGAAAAATCTTTTGGTACTTTCCTCATGTCAGCACGTTGTAGGTGTCGCCACTGGCGCCAACTTTGTGTGTATGCTCTGAAAAGCTAATCATTTGCATATCACAGCTTATTCTTCCTGTCGGTTAAATTTCGCGAGTGTAGCACGTCATGTTCGTGGTGTAGCAATTTTAATGGCCAGTAGTGTATAAAAAGCTTATGCTCGTTTCACGTGAAAAGAATGTTATTCAGACACCCTTGTCCCAGTTGGGACTCTGTTTCAGACGATTCTTGTCCGTGTACACACATCCAAGAGTTCCTTATTGGAAGACTGCAACATCTCGAACAAAGTGAATGGAGAAAAGAGCCTTGCTCTAACCCTAAAGATCGCCTACAGGAGTAAGAGAAATTAATAAGTACTCCCAGATAATACGATGTAGGACCGAAGAAAGATGCTATGGATGCATATAATTAGCGAATATGATGATCTGCAACTTCTGCGTATTCGTTGACCATGTTTCATTATTGGTGGAATTTGTATAGCATGTAGAGGTTGGAATAAATACATAAAATACAGCTTTAAATTATATAAAAAAATAGCAAGAAAACAGAAACTGTCTGCCTTATCTTTAAGAATATCAGGACGATAAATTTTATACAGAGTGTTATATCAAATGAAATGTTATGTGTTTTACTGCTTACACCGTCTGATCACATTTGAGTGATAGATCGACTTTGATAAGGCGGGAGAATTTAAATGTGATAATTAAACAGATTAACAGAACATTGGAAATTTGTAAAGAAAATTGGATTATGGTGAAATTTAGTTAAAGAGGGGCTTTGAAAATGCTGTCAAGTGAAAATTAGTAAGTGCTTATGAAAGGACCAAATTCATATATCAGAAATGTATTTACTAAAAGCATGGAAGGACGTACTAGAGCAGATATAGTGCGAGATATTGATGCTGGGAAACATCAAAACTTTCTACTTTATGCGGGAAGATTAACTGGTAACATATCATTCATTCGACCAAAGAGGAGAAAGAAGAAGATGTTATTAAAATTATTTTAAGAATATCGCTATTGTACAAACCTTTACATTAAGCGATATAAAATCCGACAGTTACGTTCTCACAGTACAGGAGAAACATGATTGTATGTTTGGGACTCATCTACATGAACGTATGCATACACTATGTGATCAAAAGTATCCGGACACCCCCAAAAACATACGTTTTCCATATTAGGTGCATTGTGCTGCCACCTACTGCCAGGTACTCCACATCAGCGACCTGAGTAGTCATTAGATATCGTGAGAGAGCAGAATGGGGCGCTCCGTGGTACTCACCGACTTCGAACGTGGTCAGCTGATTGGGTGTCACTTGTATCATACGTCTGTACGCTAGATTTCCACACTCCTAAACGTCGCTAGGTCTACTGTTTTCGATGTCACAGTGAAGAGGAGACGTGAAGGGACACGTACAGCACAAAAGCGTACAGGCCGACCTGGTCTGTTGACTGATAGAGACCGCCGACAGTTGAAGAGAGTCGTAATGTGTAATAGGCAGACATATATCCAGACCCTCACAGAGAAATTCCAAACTGCATCAGGATCCACTGCAAGTACTATATCAGTTAGGCGGGAGGTGAGGCAACTTGGATTTCATGGTCGAGCGGCTGCTCATAAGCCACACATGTCGTCGGTAAATGCCAAACGACGCCTCGCATGGTGTAAGGAGAAAAACATTGGGCGATTGAATAGTGGAAAAACGTTGTGTGGAGTGGCGAATCACGGTACACAATGTGGTGATCTGATGGTAGGGTGTCGGTGCCGGCCGTTGTGACCGAGCGGTTCTAGACGCTTCAGTCCGGAACCGAGCTGCTGCTGCGGTCGCAGGTTCGAATCCTTCCTCGGGCATGGATGTGTGAGATGTCCTTAGGTTAGTTAGGTCAATGTAGTTCTATGTCTAGGGGACTGATGACCTCAGATGTTAAGTCCCATAGTGCTTAGAGCCATTTGAACCATTTGGTGTCGGCAACTGCCAGCGTATCAAGTGCCAACAGTAAAATTCGGAGGTGGTGGTGTTATAGTGTGGTTGTGTTTTTCATGGAGGTGCCTTGCACCCCTTGTCGTCTTGCGTGGCACTGTCAGAGCACAGGCCTACATTGATGTTTTAAGCAACTTCTTGTTTCCCACTATTGAAGAGCAATTCGGGGATGGTGACTGCATTTTTCAACACGAACGAGCACCTGTTCATAATGCAAGTGCTGTGGCGGAGTGGTTACTCGACATTAACATCCCAGTAATGGACTGGCCTGCATGGAGTCCTGACCTGAATCCTATAGAACACCTTCGGGATGTTTTGTAACGCCGACTTCGTGCCAGACCTCACCGACCGACATCGATACGTCTTCTCAGTGCAGCACTCCGTAAGAAACGTGCTGACATTCCCCAAGAAACCTTCCAGCACCTGAATGATCGATGCCTGCGAGAGAGGAAGCTGTCATCAAGGCTATGGATGGGCCAAAACCATATTGAATTGTAGCATTGCCGATGGAGGGCGCCACGATCTTGTAAGTCACTTTCAGCCAGGTGTCCGGATACTTTTGATAACATAGTGTTTATACTCCGCAAGCCACCAGATGCAGCGTTGCAGAGAGTACCTCCTACCATTACCAGTCATTCAATTCCTGTTCCACTGGCAAATGGAGCAGTAACTTCTTTTATCTTATGTTCGTAGTCCTTACGGGAAACGGGCGTTGGCAGCAGCAGAATCGCTCGTCATTGAACTTCAAATGCCGGATCTCTAAATTTTGACGATAGAGTTTTTTTGAAGAGAACGTCCCCTTCCATACAGGTATTTCCATTTAAGTTTACGAAGAATCTCCATAATACTTGAGTGCTGGTCGAACCTACCAGTTGCAAATGTAGCAGCTCCCCTCTCAATAGCTTCGATGTTTTCCTAAAGGACCATATACCAAATACACGAGTAGTCACCTTTTCAGATGAACCAGACTTACATAAAATTCTCCCGATAGACGGAAGTCGACCAGTCGCCTACCCTCCTTACATGCTCGTTCCACTTCAGATCGCTTTGCTGCGTTACGGCTAGATATTTAATCGTCGTGATCATGTCAAGCAGTACTAGAACGCTGAGTGATTGTTTTTCCTACTCGTCTGCATTAACTTACTTTCTCTAGATTTAGAGATAGCTGACATTCATTACACCAACTAGAAACTATAGGTACGTCATCTTTTATCCTCCTACCGGCACGCTCGGCGGGGTCAGGTATTTTCTCTGCCTCGTGATGACTGGGTGTTGTGTGATGTCCTTAGGTTAGTTAGGTTTAAGTAGTTCTAAGTTCTAGGGGACTGATGACCATAGATGTTAAGTCCCATAGTGCTCAGAGCCATTTTTTTCCTACCGGCAAGCAATGGCGACACCTTCCCGTACACTGTAGCATCATCAGCAAACAGCAGTAGATAGCTACTCTCCACGTCCGTCACATCACTTTTGTTTACAGAGAACAACTGCCGTCTTGTCACTCCTTACGATACCCTCGTCTCTGGTGTAGACTCCATGTCGATGACAACGCACTGGTTTCTATTGCTTAAGGTGTCTCCGTGCCACTCGCATTTATGGCAATTCCATATACTCGTACCTTCGCTAATAGTTTTCAGTGGGGCATCGTGTCAAACATCTGACTGGAGGTCCTGTTTCGACTGTCTCAGAAACAAATGCACGCCGCCAAAGTTTCTGTAAGTAGCTACATCAGTTGTGAACGGATTATCCCTACTTGTAATTGGTTGTTGCTATCTTTTACAAAAACAGCTTGCTGTGGATGATTTTGCCAGTTAATGCACAATGTCACTCATTCCACGTTCTTGAAGGTTTTCTTTTAAATACGTATATTGAATTAATTACATGCACTGAGATCCATACATGGGTGTGATGTCAATGAAGGTGTGATGTCATGAAGTTTCAGTGCAAACCATTAAGATATGCCGAACCTGAATTTTAGTGAACCTATAGTGACAACTGAATTTTTGTGTCAGATCTCCGCGTCATAAGCAGGATATCATGGTTCATGTCATATCGTGTCACAAACTTTCATTTGTTGCAGTAGGATATCGTTTGTTTGGGGTTTATGGAACATGAAGAGTGAATAAATGAATGAATGGTAATACCACTGTGGGAAAGTATCAAGCCTCTGCGTAAATATTTATTCTATGACTATACGTCGTGAAAATATCAGACCTACATCATTTGCTGGCACAAATGTACACTAAGGTTTTCTGACTGGGAGCCTTGGGTCGTGGGTTGGATAAATTGTATTACAACTAATTTACATTTCCTTACTTAATGAGGATGTGCTCCTTTTCGTGTCTGGCGCCATTTGCGATCATGCTTATATATATTTAACAGTAATACCAGTTACATATCTCAGAGGACGACTGCATTAATTATGTCATTACTTAAAAGAATGGGAATTAGTTTGTCAGAGCTAATGCCGTGTGCGTTGTTCTGCCAACTTCAAGACAGAAAGTTCTGTCATATAGCCTCTGTATTTTTCTTTGCGATGTGAATCAGTTGTTAGTTGCATTCATTAATTTATCGGGGTTTGTTTAATGGCTATTGAGGTGGTTATCATCAGTCTGACTTGTTAAAATAGACTAAATCTATTATTAGACAAACAGTCGCTTTGGTGATTCTTTAGTACTGAAAGTGTTCTGCAGTCCGAATTTTCTGGCACCTCACTTAACTGATAGTATCGTGTAAAATACCTGTAGACAGTGGGTGACCAGTTACCATCCAATTTTAAAATGGAGGAAGAGAAACAGAATGGTACAGATTTATATTTGTCCCTTGGGAAGTTCAAATTAAGAACAGAGTTTCACAAAATTTATACATGAAAGTGTTATCGTGAAGCAAAATAGAAAGAAGGTCACTCCTTGTCAGAAACTGGCGTTTATAAATCTTCGGCACAGCTTGATGGATAGCTGGAGAAGCTGAAATTTTATATTTCGTATCACCCGCTTCCTACTGGTTGCGTTTCCTGGAGCAATTAAATCGAAAAATTTTAGCGATGTTGAAGAGCTGTCCGTTTATTGGGCCCATTCGTCCGGAAATTCCAGTTAAAGGCAGATGGAAGGGGTGAAGCTCTTTTATTGTCATGCGGCGATCGTGCGAGCGGTGCAGTCCCTCTTCAGGCATCGCACTTTTATTGCCCTCCCTCCTGGTTAATCAGCTGCTCTCGGTCTAAAGTTACTACCTTACTTTATACACTTCGTGTTCTACAGGATTTTCCTTTGCACTGTACACAGCGTTTTCTCTGAGCGATATCGAAAAAAGTTAGAGGGGAAATTCTTTGTTTCATTTCAGCGTGTTCCAGTCCAATTCCATCTTGGCAATTTCAGCTCCCGACATAAATAAGTGTTGCCATTCCATCACTCCGCCAAATAATCTGACAATAACTATATAAAAATCTAATTGCACTTTCAGTCCTCGAGACTTCTACTTCACCGTACATAACTATCTAATTCGATTAACTGAAATATTAAAAAATCTTGCACCAACACTTGATCTAAAGTTAACTTGAAACCCCAAGTTACTAACGATCTAAAAGAACGGTGAAAATAGAGAAAAACTATTGAACCTAATAAAAGTCCAAAGATGGGAAACACATTCTGTGACTATCATACGTAAAATATCTGTTGAACACTATGCAGACACTTTCAACAAGGTTTCTGAATGTCTGATGAGGAATGGCAGCCAATTCTTTCAGTTGGAGTTTTCATAAGCGCATTAAGACGATCACAAAAAAAAAAAAAAAAATGGCTCTGAGCACTATGGGACTCAACTGCTGTGGTCATAAGTCCCCTAGAACTTAAGACGATCACACCCTAACCGCGAAATACATCCAGATGTGGTTACACCACCAGCTCTGTACGTCACTGTTGACATTACAGCTGATAGCAGGTAACGTCTCCAGACATTCGCCACACCCAGACTCCTTCATCGCACAACCACAGGGTGCAGTGTGATGCAACACTCCAACTCACTCGTTTCCAGTCTTCCATTGTCCAGTGGCGTCACCCTCTGCACCATCTCAAGCAGCATCTGGGATGGACTGCAGAAACGTGTGACTTATGACGAACTGTTCAACCATTACACCCCATTTACTTTAATTCCTTACGTATAGTCATTGTGCTAGCTGGACTGCAGGCATTGCTTTGGTACTCACGAGTGATACCTTCTGCCGATTTCATGTGATTTTTGACAATCACGCTCAGCAGTACTCGATGGTCGCTGTCCGTCATTACATATGATCTGCCTGGTTTTGATACAGCTGTGGTTTTCCTTCACGTTTCCACTTCAGCCGGCCGGAGTGGCCGTGCGGTTCTAGGCGTTGCAGTCTGGAGCCGAGCGACCGCTACGGTCGCAGGTTCGAATCCTGCCTCGGGCATGGTTGTGTGTGATGTCCTTACGTTAGTTAGGTTTAATTAGTTCTAAGTTCTAGGTGACTGATGACCTCAGAAGTTAAGTCGCATAGTGCTCAGAGCGATTTTTTTTTCCACTTCACAATCACATCACCAACATTCGACATGGACAGGTTTAGAAGGGCTGAAATGTTCCTGATGGATCTGTTACTCAGATGACATTCAGTGGTTAGTCCATGTTCGAAGATGATAATGTGTCTTGACCGACCGATCTTGCTGTTACTGCTTCTCTGCTGACAACACAATACTCCCCGCCTCAGTTTTTAAAGCCGGGTCAGCCTCTATATATATAAATATAGTGGTCAATTCCACGTTACATAGGGATGTCGAAATATATTTCGCCCGATACTGTATCTACATGATCGTAAGCCGTCCCGTCCACTACATAGACTATGGAAGTGTTGTTTAATCTCGGCCCCTTCAAATTTGACCTCCTCAACCTAATACTAGAATGCCTCCTAGCTTTCCTTATCTGTTAATCCTCCCTCACATATATCCTGTACCGGCTTGTAAACGCCTGGAAGACTACCATCGAGCCTGCGCCTTGACGAAATCGTATCTCAGTACCCGTCTGTTTACCGTATCTTTAGTAACTTTTCCCTGCTGCCACGTTTCTACCATCACGTTTAACCTTCCTTGCATCTCCTCGCTCTACGTTCTCTTCTAGCTTAGTTTCAACCACTTCCCCTCTCCACACCACGAAATGACTCCCGAAACACACCCATCTTCTCACATATAATGTACGCTACCTCTTCCATTCCACTCATTTCATCTCTGCATAGCTGCATCCGACCAGCCGCTTACCACCAAAATCCCTTGTCTTGACCCTTCTCAATACGAGTTCAATAATCTTTTGTCGTATCACTTCCTCTACAATCCCATCTACACACGACATCATCAGTACAAATGTTACGCAAAAGTTTTATTAATTTGTTTGTAAAAGTATAGACAGTGGAAATTAAAATGTCCTGTAATGCCTCTCCTGCTCCAAGTCGTCCCGTTTGACGTCCTACCCCACTTGAGTCTAATTTTCCTTTCCTATTAAGTCGTTAAACAAATCAGTGCTTAGCAGTTAATTTAGTAATTCTCCCCAACATACTTCCTTAGAATAAAAATAACTCCATATGCAGGATGAGACACCTTATACAGCTAATCCGAAGTATATCCAGAACGAGTAAATATATCAAGGTGTGGCTTTCATTAAGCTATAGCGCACAATGTGGAGACTTCTACGCGCGCAAGTAGTTTTCAGTGTTTACAGTTACTAAATTATGGCTGTGTCTTTTCTGATAAAACTACATACGTTTCCTCTGCGCTACTGAAAAGTTTTCGAATTGGACTTCAGTGACATGGCTTGACCAAACAGCAACAAGATAACAGTGGTGCAAACCGCTGTGCTGAATTCGAAGATGTGCTACAAACACCTGCCTGCAGTACCACATGCAAGTGAACCCGTGATCAGGAACAGTTCGCGCGTTTAAAGAAGGGAGACACTTCTGACACCACTGTAAAAAGCGGGAGCCTGGTTGCAGGCTGTCTAGGTTCGGGCTGGGTTCTCTGTCGAAGATGGGTGGGGAAGGGGGGGGGGTGAGGGGGGGGGGGTTGTGGACAGCAGTAGAGGCAGGTACTGGTAAAGATACAACAACTCTTTATTAGTTCTTTACCAATCCGTATAGTTCAGACACTCTTCTGATTGTGCTCCGTTCTCTGGCGCGGTCCGGAGTTCTCTCGTAATATTCCGGAGTAGTAGCTGCAGACGGTGACGTATGGTGGGCGGCGTGCACGAGCAACTCGGGAGACAGAGCGCTGTGCTGGGGTCTCCGGTATCCGAGGCAAGCTGAGACGGCAGGATGCGACTGCTATGCTCTCACGGGGGACCACCGGGTCGTCTCTAATGTGGAAGTCGTGTCGTTCCAGTGTACGGCGATGGCGGTGCCCGGAGTCGAAGTCTGGATCGACGGTGAGGAGCAGGGGCGGGCGGATGGCACGATGTTGCCCGCCCGAGCTGGGCCGACAGCCAGACGTCCCTCTTACGCGGTCCAGTGTTGGCAGAGTTCACAGCGAGGATTCCCGGCTGACACACAGCAGGCGCCGGGAGTGGCCCTGCTGTTCCCGAATGTTACGTACACCGCTGGGCCAGCGTTTAAATGCTGGTTCTCGGCGCTGAATTAACGGAAGGACTGCATTTGTGGGCCAAGGCAAACCATCTTGAGCAGGGCAATGACAAGGGTCTGGCATAATCGTCGACCACACGGAAGTCAATAGAGCCGTAATGGCTTCTCGAACGCTGGCCCCAAGGGAACTGACACCCGGGACGGGGTCACGGAATTCTTGCTGCTGCTGGAGGGTGATGATCAAGCAGGAGAGACGGCCTGCAGCGGCTGAAGTCCGTGGCTTGTGGCCTGATTTCGGTGACAAGGGAGCCGATCACGCAATATAGTGACCAGCATCTTCTGTCTGGCTGCCGCCTCGTTGCAGTTCTGGGCTCTGCCTTCTTCTCCAAGTTCTCTTATATTTGTCTCCCGTTATAGTTCATGTGTTTATTACTACGATTCTCGAATTAAGTATCAAGAATTTCATCCGTATGTATTGCAGCACATGTCCATATTATAGGACAATTCATGTCTTCGGTGTATCTTGTAGACCTCTTGTTTTAATGTTGCCTACAAATAAAGATCGACAGGCGTTAAGTCTGGTGGGCACGCAGATCATTTTGTGTTTCGCGAATGACCAATCCAATGCTCCTCAGATATTCTGTGAAGAAAATCGGCAATTATCTGTGCAGAATGTGCGGGACATCCGGCATGTTGGTACCACACGAATAGCCGTAAATCTAGTTAAATAGCTTCTAATAACTGCGACTGAAAATGTGAAAAACGTAAATATTTGGGGTGAGTGATGAAATTCTAGAAAGCTTCGACCGCACTTTAGCAGACCGAGGACGTTGATAATCTACTTCTTTCAGCCAGAGTTGATTTTCAAGTTATCAGCGGTGTACATTATGAAGAATAATTTTACCATCGTTTGTAAGCGATGCTTCATCCGTAAACATCATCCTGCCTAGAAACATATTATCACTTCGTAGTTTTCATGGCGACTATCCGAAGAAATGTGACGGATTTTGTTACCATGAAGGTGTTCCCATAGCAAAATGTAGAAATGGTGGAACACGTTGGAGTACAGTATTCGCAGAACACTCCTTTGGTTTAACCCACTCGATTCAATTTCCTGACAGTTTGGAAACATTCACCATAAACGAAACCTACAGAAACTATATGGACTGCGTTAGATATTGTGTAAACGTGAATATGTCCACGAAGAAGTTATCTAATCACAGCAGAACGAAGACTCATGGGTGTCACAGCAGACTAATATGGTTCCATTAAGAAAATACAACTAAGTGTCATAATTCGGAAGCTACAAAAGCAAAATTTATTTCCAAACCTCAGAAAATTCTCCACTTCTTCCACAAAAACTAGGCGCAAATCAGACCTCGATATAATTACTCGTTTTGGACATGGATCTCACTCCATGTAAAGTTGGAGTGAGTAATTTCTTTCAGTAATGTCCCTCCGTGTAACCCCTTTCGTTATCCTTAGGCTCATGTCTGAGCATCCCTGTTTCTCCAGAACAGCTTTTAAGAGTCAACTCGTATCCACATGCCATCCTTATTACGGAATGGGATTCTTAGCACGGGTATAACGAATCTGCTGACAGTAGTTCCGCGTAGTACAAAAAAAGGTAACATACTCGTATGTCTTTGTTTCAGCGTAAACTGTGATTCGTAGACTAGATTTCGAAAATTAATTTGTTAAGTGCAGGCAGACGCTGAAAGAACAAGAACCAGCAGTGGTTTGGTGGTATGTTCGGTAGCTGGCAGTGATATGCGAATATTGATGCGGAACAATTAGGCTGCGGCCCAAAGACGATGCTCTGGAATTAGGCTGATTACGGTGGAATGCGTTCCGCTCCGTGGGTGTGGTTAGCAAAAGCGTGCTCGTCGGAAATGCGTGCGCCCGGCTGCGCTGGCGGTCAGCCTCTAATTCGATTTTCGCGGCCGCCAATACTGCGTGAAAGTTTCCGCCGGCAATCGCTGTCGCTGTTGGAAATAACGTGGTCGTAAATTACTCAAATGGCAATCACTCTATGCCCGGATCGATTCCTGAAAAATTCAGCCTCTACATTTCCTGTCTTTAGGGACAAGTCAGAGTTGTGAGCCGCCCAGTGAGCCCTCATTACCAATGTGGATTCCATTTGCTGGCATTACACACAGCAAAAGTCACCGTAGCGACACGCTTTGGTTGGCTGCTGACGCTTTAGGGTCAACGTCATTTCTGTCTCCACTGTGTATAAAATGACATTTTCAACTCGAAACTTGTCAGACAATACGATAAACCTGGACTGTTTCAATGAATGTTTCTAGAAGATTCATTGATTTTAGCTCTTATGATGTAACTGAGATGGTCGGATCATACAGCATAACTGGAAGGTGATGTACAGCAAGTGTAAGGAAATGCATAAAGACCTGGACAAAATTTCCACTTAGTGTAATAAATGACAGCTCTCTTCACATGTGGATAAATGCAAGTTAATTCCTATAACAGTTACGAGATTAGTGGCGAACAAATGCAGAATTTCATGCCGTTTGAATGATTTGGGATCATTCTAAAAACAGGTACGAAATGGGATGAACACATGAAATCAGTATTAAGCAATGTGACTGAAAGACTTGCAGTTTTTGGGAGAGTTGTGGGCAGGTGCAGCGCACCTTTAAAGGAAATCGCGTACAAGTCGCTGGAGCTATCGATTCTAGAGTATTGTTCTAACTTTTGGAGGCCTCATTAAGCAGGTATGACGGCAGGCGTCTACAGAATCCAGAGCTGCTGCTACAGCCATTGTGTGAGTGTATTTGGAGTAGTATCACTCACTTATTATAGTGCGTGTATGTATGCATATTTTTGTGTATTTCTGTGAGTGTATGTGAGGGTGGATAAACACACTTTGTGTGAGATAGAGGGCACACTGTAAGTATGAGCCATGTTGTTTTGCATCCTTTGTGTGCTCTGTATGCATAGTCTGCACAGTACACTAAGTTTCACTGCTGCTAGCCATATCGAAAGGGACTGTATTTAGTTTAATGTTGTCTCATAGGGGAACTGAAAAATGTTTCATATCAAATGCATTTTAAGTGCATTAACTGAAACTGAACAGATAAGCCCATCAACTATACCTCAACGTTATAGCCTAAACATCTCTATAGCTATTCCAAACTGTTTGAAGAAAATAAAAACATAATATTGGATCAACGATCAAAAAACTTAAACATGTGAGATATATTTCTGTATAAATGTATTTCATGTTAAATTATATTTTGTACATGTATATACAGTTTTTTGTACCTTGTTTTCTATGTATGTACTAGTATAACTTACGTTGAAACATCTGTACTAAGTGAAATATAAAATGAATAAACTAGTCCAGCATGTGGGATATATATGTTTTGTCTGAAGTATTAAAAAGAAAAGAAAAGAATTGAAAAGAAAGAAACAGAAGAAATAAATCTAGTTTTTTAAGCGCTAGTCAGTCGTTTTCCTTCATTCCACCCTGTATAAATGTTTACAAAATGCAGTTACATCTGCATTGCATGCATTCTTTCCATAAGAAGGGATGTATTAACGGTTCATTAAAAGTGTTAAGAGATAACCATCAAGCCCTGCTTGCACTTAATGCCAAAATGTATGTGGCCACCAGCCAAATCAGGTTGTGGCCAGATGACGGTGGTGTGTTGCAGTGCAGCCAGCTCTTCATATCACTCAAGGCACATGGTCGGTGGCATTGGCAGTGGTGACAAGAACAATGCCTGCATACAGAGATTGCGGAAAAGGGGACCCTCCGTCGTGTGGTGTGTGTTCAAATAAAAACATAAACACTTCTATCCTATACCTGCAATTGTTTAAGCAGTGGAGAAGCTGACTTATACTTAGAAGAAGTCCAACCCAAACTTAAGGGTGACAGTCGTTTAAACTGCTGAGACATCTAAAGGGCTAGATGGGGAAACTGTTTAAACTTGACACAGCTAGACTTCAATTTTGGACAAACAGTATGGGACATCATGGAAAACTCAATGGCCATCCTGAATTCTATAACCAAAAATAGTGCCTGACAACCATGCAGGCTACACCAGTATGCTAGGTCAACCATCTTAGCTCACCATCTTCAGTTTCAGTGTCATAGGGCTGCTATTTAGAACATCTGAATTTGTCTCCATCAGGACAAAGCTCCATCTTGGATTACCTGCCAATTTACAATTAGAACAGCAACCCCACTACCACAGTGATGTCGTAGGAGTGGTGGAAAATTTTTAGCACAATTGATCTTTTTTGAATTTCCCACCGTATTTTGAATTTAGCACATTTTTTTTCTAAATTTCCCATGATTTTATACATAGGAAATTGGCTTATGTAGGAGAAGCATGGGAAATGTGGCAACACAGCATGATGTCGACCATGAAGTCATACAGGGAGGTGGAGGGGGAAAGCAGGGAACAATGCAGAGTGAGCTGTCTAAGCTATACTACTAGCGTGAATCTCCCTACTGTCGCATCAAGCAAAGACGCAACAGAGATCACCCTGCAGACTTTTGTTGCTGCTCCAGGTGTCGTCGAGCTGTCCGTGTGTGTGCTTGTCTTGTTACAATCAAGCCCATTTCCTGATTCAAGTTACGTTATGTGGCTGCACGATCCTGCACGGCAAAGTGTAAAATATATCTATTCTTTCAACCCATACTCGCGAGGGGCGGTTGAGATCCTGTTGGGGCTGTGTATGATACTAATGAACCCATAGATTCCATGTTTGCTTGACAGTCGTCGGATCCCGACTAACGCAAGCACCAATATCACGAAACGGAAAAATTGCCACGATCCTGCCACTGCTGAATTTTGATTTATACTGATAGTAGTTCTCCTTCTTACAAGAGGCATTACACGATACTCTCACAAACAAACAATATTCAAATATGAGACATAATGAAGAGCCTGCTGTGTGATCTTTCCTTATATGTGGAATGTATAAAATGTGTAATGAAGCGTGCAATACACTCTGCGAAGGTTTGACATGATAGCTGCTGTGGTGAAGTGAATCCTCATCTGACGGCGTCAGACCAAGCAGCAGAGTACAAGGTGAAAGTGAAGGGTGATATCAGCGCAGACGATCGTTCCCAAATCGTAGTAGCCGACGCATGGGTCATTCTATTTCTGAGGCCGTATAGGCCCAGGGTTTTCACACGTCAACATCTTAAGAGTAACTCAATTTGGGGAATCTATCACCATCAGAGTGAACAGCCGGGAAAACAACCTTGTGATGGCAGAAATGATTGTGAACTATCGGCGTTTGTCTACTTCATTCGCTTGTCTGTAGATTAACTAAACACACAGAAACTTCTAGATTAAAACAGTGGTAACTAACATTTTACGCCGTAAGATAATTTAGTTATACATATTTGTGTTCTAATTAGAAGAAACATATTGTAGTGTGGCTAATAAATGGGACTAGGATCACAATGCATCCAGCTTTGAAATGAGTCTGTTAGGTCCTACCGACTCTAACATCATCTCACACGTCCTTTCGAAACATATATACATTTTAGTAAGAGAGTTTCCTTCTCCGTGCAACAGAGTCGTGAATATTAATATGTAGCCCATACTTTCATGGTGTATCCAGTGAACGCGCTCCTTCAGGCGGTTTGCCGAGTAGTGTTGTCCTCTGGGCTAGTATGAACTGCAGATGATACTAATGAATCCTGTCCTACCTTTCTCTGACAATTTCTATCGCTTTGCAAAGTTTATGATTCGGTTTGCACAGAATTTTAGGCCGGCAACTATCTGGTGCCTGGTGAAACAGAGTGACAGAGAAATCGAGGTAGCTCTGCAGATGATGAAGAAATTGATGAAATGTATGACGAGATAAAAGAAATTATTCAGGTAGTGAAGGGAGACGAAAATTTAATAGTCATGGGTGACTGGAATTCGTCAGTAGGAAAAGGGAGAGAAGGAAACATAGTAGGTGAATATGGACTGGGGGGAAGAAATGAAAGAGGAAGCCGCCTTGTAGAATTTTGCACAGAGCATAACTTAATCATAGCTAACACTTGGTTCAAGAATAATAAAAGAAGGTTGTATACCTGGAAGAATCCTGGAGATACTAAAAGGTATCAGATAGATTATATAATGGTAAGACAGAGATTTAGGAACCAGGTTTTAAATTGTAAAACATTTCCAGGGCAGATGTGGATTCTGACCACAATCTATTGGTTATGAACTGCAGATTGAAACTGAAGAAACTGCAAAAAGGTGGGAATTTAAGGAGATGGGACCTGGATAAACTGAAAGAACCAGAGGTTGTAGAGAGTTTCAGGGAGAGCATAAGGGAACAATTGACAGGAATGGGGGAAAGAAATACAGTAGAAGAAGAATGGGTAGCTCTGATGGATGAAGTAGTGAAGGCAGCAGAGGATCAAGTAGGTAAGAAGACGAGGGCTAATAGAAATCCTTGGGTAACAGAAGAAATATTGAATTTAATTGATGAAAGGAGAAAATATAAAAATGCAGTAAATGAAGCAGGCAAAAAGGAATACAAACGTCTCAAAAATGAGATCGACAGGAAGTGCAAAATGGCTAAGTAGGGATGGCTAGAGGACAAATGTAAGGATGTAGAGGCTTGTCTCACTAGGGGTAAGATAGATACTGCCTACAGGAAAATTAAAGAGACCTTTGGAGAGAAGAGAACCACTTGTATGAATATCAAGAGCTCAGATGGCAACCCAATTCTAAGCAAAGAAGGGAAGGCAGAAAGGTGGAAGGAGTATATAGAGTGTTTATACAAGAGCGATGTACTTGAGGACAGTATTATGGAAATGGAAGAGGATGTAGATGAAGATGAAATGGGAGATAAGATACTGCGTGAAGAGTTTGACAGAGCACTGAAAGACCTGAGTCGAAACAAGGCCCCGGGAGTAGACAACATTCCATTAGAACTACTGATGGCCTTGGGAGAGCCAGTCATGACAAAACTCTACCATCTGGTGAGCAAGATGTATGAGACAGGCGAAATACCCACAGACATCAAGAAGAATATAATAATTCCAATCCCAAAGAAAGCAGGTGTTGACAGATGTGAAAATTACCGAACTATCAGTTTAATAAGTCACAGCTGCAAAATACTAACGCGAATTCTTTACAGACGAATGGAAAAACTGGTAGAAGCGGACCTCGGGGAAGATCAGTTTGGATTCCGTAGAAATGTTGGAACACGTGAGGCAATACTAACCTTACGACTTATCTTAGAAGAAAGATTAAGAAGAGGCAAACCTACGTTTCTAGCATTTGTAGACTTAGAGAAAGCTTTTGACAACGTTAACTGGAATACTCTCTTTCAAATTCTGAAGGTGGCAGGGGTAAAATACAGGGAGCGAAAGGCTATTTACAATTTGTACAGAAACCAGATGGCAGTTATAAGAGTCGAGGGGCATGAAAGGGAAGCAGTGGTTGGGAAAGGAGTGAGACAGGGTTGTAGCCTCTCCCCGATGTTATTCAATCTGTATACTGAGCAATCAGTAAAGGAAACAAAAGAAAAATTCGGAGTAGGTATTAAAATTCATGGAGAAGAAGTAAAAACTTTGAGGTTTGCCGATGACATTGTAATTCTGTCAGAGACAGCAAAGAAATTGGAAGAGCAGTTGAACGGAATGGACAGTGTCTTGAAAGGAGGATGAACATCAACAAAAGCAAAACGAGGATAATGGAATGTAGTCAAATTAAATCGGGTGATGCTGAGGGTATTAGATTAGGAAATGAGACACTTAAAGTAGTAAAGGAGTTTTGCTATTTAGGGAGTAAAATAAATGATGACGGTCGAAGTAGAGAGGATATAAAATGTAGTCTGGCAATGGCAAGGAAATCGTTTCTGAAGAAGAGAAATTTGTTAGCATCGAGTATAGATTTAAGTATCAGGAAGTCGTTTGTGAAAGTATTTGTATGGAGTGTAGCCATGTATGGAAGTTTAACATGGACTATAACCAGTTTTGACAAGAAGAGAATAGAAGCTTTCGAAATGTGGTGCTACAGAAGAATGCTGAAGATAAGGTGGGTAGATCACGTAACTAATGAGGAGGTATTGAATAGGATTGGGGAGAAGAGAAGTTTGTGGCACAACTTGACTAGAAGAAGGGTTCGGTTGGTAGGACATGTTTTGAGGCATCAAGGGATCACAAATTTAGCATTGAAGGGCAGCGTGGAGGGTAAAAATCGTAGAGGGAGACCAAGAGATCAATACACTAAGCAGATTCAGAAGGATGTAGGTTGCAGTAGGTACTGGGAGATGAAGAAGCTTGCACAGGATAGAGTAGCATGGAGAGCTGCATCAAACCAGTCTCAGGACTGAAGACCACAGGGAGAGAAAGAGAGAAGGATGGAGAGAGAGAGAGAGAGAGAGAGAGAGAGAGAGAGAAAGTGAGGAGGAAGAGTGTGTGTTTGACACACACACACACATATATATATATATATATATATATATATATATATATATATATATATATATATATATATATATATATATATATGCAAAACGCGATAATATAGTCAAATGACACGCAACAGTTTTAAAGTAACAGATATATCAAGACTCTAATGAACGAGTCAACCACGATATTGTTACACTTCGCGATTATCGGAAACACGCACTGACGTTCCAGTAAGCAATCAAGTTGTGACCAAGGAATGCGCATCGCACTGTCAATGCTTTCAGGCCATTTGCAACCTACGGCTGAGAAACATGGATACTAACGTATACGGCTGAGCAGTGGCTCATGATTTTTCAAGGCAGAGTTCTGCGCAAGATCTATGGGGCAACTGAGGATACGTAACGAAGGTTCCTGGAGATCGAGAACGAGCGTTAAGCTGGATCAATGTATACGAGGAGCTGAAGTTGTAAAAATAATAAAAAGTAGGACAATGGCCTAGCTTCGAGATGTCCTTCGAATGCGTCCTGGAAGAACCACTAAAAAGGTTTTTGAATGGAGGTCAACTGGAAGAAGACGGAGAGGAAGTCCACGAAAGGATTTCGGCTGGACATCATTGAAAGAAAGGTGAATTTCGTTGCGACGGAATCTTCTCACGAAATTCCAATCACCGACTTTCTCCTCCGAATGCGAAAATATTTTGTTGACACCGACCTACATAGGGAGGAACGATCACCAAGATAAAATAAGGGAAATCAGAGCTCGTACGGAAAGATATAGGTGTTCATTCTTTCCGAGCGCTATACGAGATTGGAATAATAGAGAATTGTGAAGGTGTTTCGATGAACCCTCTGCCAGGCACTTAAATGTGATTTGCAGGGCGCCGGCCGTTGTGACCGAGCGGTTCTCGGTGCTTCAGTCTGGAACAGCGCGACCGCTACTGTCGCAGGTTCAAATCGTGCCTCGGGCATGGATGTGTGTGATGTCCTTAAGTTAGTTAGGTTTAAGTAACTCTAAGTTCTAGGGGACTGATGACCTCAGATGTTAAGTCCCACAGTGCTCAGAGCCATTTGAATCATTTGATTTGCAGAGCATCCATGTAGATGTAGATGTAGAAGTAGATCGGTATTCGCGATATCAGTTTCCTCTATTTCTTTCGAGTCTTCACGTAAATGTATTCGCCGACGACATAAGTTTCTACTTACTCAATGGTTTATAGTACGATCCACCTCGCAAAAGTTTCGGGTTTCTAGAAAAATAATTTCCAGAGAATTTTTATGGGATTACAGGGTGCAAGCATACTACTAAGTTCTTGGAAGCGAGAATAATCCAGAAACCGGTATGATACTCTGGCAGAATCGAGAAAATGGTATGATATACTGGCAACCTATGTGAAATTACATATGTTATTGTAATCTCAGAGTCTGGAGATGGGTGTAGAAAGCACGCAAGCAAGCAGGTAGTGGCCAGAAACAATAACGCCTTTGTGCCGAGGGGAACTGACCCAGCCTTTGTACAATAGTTCACAGAGTCCGAGAAAACTTCCGGCTTATGACGATTTTGCTCGTTGTTCGCCCTGGATGGGTGAATAGTGAACTAATATCCAATTTGCATCGAGTCGCCTTCGGGACCGCGTGTGTTGCGTGTATACTCTGCAGCAATTTGAAAAGAGTCGATACGACGAGTGACTGCGCTGGGGCTATTCATAGCGTTCCAGCTCTTGCCACTCAGGTCCTCCTGGAGTGGGAAGTTGTCCACGGCCGGCTGGCCTCTCTGTGGCTGACAAGCCCTTCCGCAGCTGCCGTCATGGGCCCCGTTTATGGTGGCAGTTTCCTCTGCCGGCTTTGCACTGCGGCGCTGTGAGTACATTGGATTACTTGACGATCTGATGACCACTTTTGCTGGGTTTAAATGTCAGTGCAATATGGCGGTCCATACAGTACAGTTTTGCCGCTGAATGTCTTGTCTGCTGTAGAACATGGCGGACAGTGGCTCTGAGCACTATGGGACTCAACATCTTAGGTCATAAGTCCCCTAGAACTTAGAACTACTTAAAGCTAACTAACCTAAGGACATCACACACACCCATGCCCGAGGCAGGATTCGAACCTGCGACCGTAGCAGCCCCGCGGTTACGGACTGCAGCGCCAGAACCGCACGGCCACCGCGGACAGTGCTCCTACACAGTCAACAGCTAAAGTTTGGCGAGTAAATCAGTAAGAACCAATCAGAATGCTTCATTCATTCACAAGACATCCTTTGTGCTGGGACATAGGAGCCTCTACAGACCCTTTCGAACAAGGTAGGGGGAAGGGTATCTATGGAAAGTTCTGAGAGTAATGAGCGAATTCTGTTCACGTAATTTTTTTGATTTTCTCCTCTGTGCTTGGACAGTGCTCTCTTTCCAAACAACACGAATGCTTCTATGGTTAACGGTGTTTTCGCAAACACGCATAGAGATGATGAAGGCCTTTAGCGGTGAGAAGAAGGACAAGCGATTGTCGTTTCTGAGACGTATGTCGAAAGCAGGACATTACACGCAACGGACGGGCTGTCCTGCTAGGATCGCTAGCAAGAATGGATCCTGTGTTATTCTGGGAAGCATTGCCACAGATTTCTGTAGGCATGTCCAGGGGGAGACTTGTCTGTTATTTACATAGACATGTGACGTCATTATAACAGGGACAATCTTTCAGCTATGCCTGTGAAGCTGAGCCACTAGATAACCATCTCACTGGACACAAAGGTACGAAAGCTAAGCGTCATCACACCAGCAATGGTGCCTAGGTGAACATGTTTTTTCATAGTTATTTCTCAGATGTCAAGTATGAAAGGGATGTCGCCACTACAGCCTTGCATGTCCTGAACTGGCACCTGTGCGTGGTTCGGCATCTTACGGGTGCATCATTACTTCTCAGGGGCCGCCGGTGCTTCGCGATCCCTGGCAGCTTGTGGAGACTTGGCGACGTCGGCGTCGGGTGTCAGGTGGCAGGATGTGTTTTTTACTAGTGATCTTTTGTTTAAACTATATTACATCGAATAGGATGCTGGAAATTAAAAGAACTACCCCATACATGTGAAGGATATCGATTTCATTAATTTACATACATTTTATACATCAATGTGGTGTTAGCGGTAAAATAGTTAGGCAGAGGGTGTGTGTGGATAAGTGCGTGACATGGACCAGAGCAGCAGGTTAAGTGCAGAACACTAGGTTTATTTGCATAATTAATTTGCATAATTACTATGTAAAACGCGGTAGAATAGTTTAAGAGTGTGATAGTGGTGACAAAGAAGAGTGCGCCAGAAATGGCGTTCAAAAGTGTACCAGAAAATGGTGGGAGGTTATAACTAATTACTTAATTTGGTATCAAAGGCGGTACAATAGCTTAAGAGGATGGAGGTGACACGGAGAACCACAGAACAATAGGTTACAGCTTTTCGGGAGAGTCCAGGTGAAGAGGAATCTACAGGGACAGTGGGAAGGTAGCTACTGAACAGCCATGGAACTACAGGTTACTTCCATAAAACAATTACTTTGGTCTGATTGGTAGCGGAAACCATCCCTTTGTGCTAGATTAGTATGATTGTATTTTTTGTTAATTCCCTCCTAATGGCGTCACAGTTAAGCATATGATGTGGAAAAACAATTAGAAACATTTGTGGCGTAAACAAAATACAGTCTTTGCAAAGACGTTTACACCAGCACGAAAAGCATCGTACGGGGAAGACCAGAAATACGTTTTTCTGTCAGATGGGGAAACCACGAACGTGAAGGCGGCCCTTAGGTTTATGATGCCGTAGGCAGCCGCTCGGGGCAGCCCTGGGAACTGCCAACGTCGTCTGCTTCTCAGTGCAGCCAATTAGCCCGGTGCACGATTGAGTTTGGGCCACTAATTCGGAGACCACACTCAAGGAAAGCAGTTTCGGCCCCTCTGCAGCCAATAATCTGCAAATTACTTGCCGGAGTAGCTCGAGCGCACTGCTCTTTGGCTTCTATTAGAAGGGTCCTACATTCGCTCCTCCGTAGGAACCGAGAATTTTCTTCGCTGTAATTCTTTGTCGATGAATACTGTATGAATTCAGACGTTGGTTCACAGCAATGCAGGAATGCAGGACTGTCTACATTTCCTGAGAGACTAAAACCCATTGTGGAATATTCCTTTCTTCAAATCAAAGTCTTCGAATAACTGATGACCTACATACACTTTTGGATACTATCGCTCTAAAAATATTGTTGAAAGAAAAGAGAAAAAACAGAAATAAAAGGGTATCATTTTACTTTGCAAGTGAATCACAAAGGTAGGTAACTCGTTTTATAGAGCCATTCTGTCAACACATATTTACAAGAAATAATAATGCGACCTTTTATCTTGAGGCATAAAAAGGAAAATATTTCGAGTTCTATTCCCGTCTGTCTTCAACTGCTCAGGAGTCGAGTATGGCGGCGCAGGTGGCAGGGGTTAATATACTGGATTTGGATTCAGCAAGCCCGGAGTGTATTTCCTGTCTGGCCATCTTGTCACATGTTTTACACGTTCTCTCTAAGTCTGTTAAGACAAGCACTCCCATTGGAAAAGTTGCGGTCGGTACCCTTTCCCATCGTCCGCAGCTCGTGGTCGTGAGGTAGCGTTCTCGCTTCCCGCGCCCGGGTTCCCGGGTTCGATTCCCGGCGGGGTCAGGGATTTTGTCTGCCTCGTGATGCCTGGGTGCTGTGTGATGTCCTTAGGTTAGTTAGGTTTAAGTAATTCTAGGGGACTGATGACCATAGCTGTTAAGTCCCACAGTGTTCAGAGCCATTTGAACCCTTTTCCGTCCGATATCACGCATGGTCTCTAAATATGTCATTATCGACAGGGCGTAAAAACCTTAACTCCCTTCGACTGCCAGGTCGGATCTAGTGTTAACTCTCTACACTATTACAATTCACTCAATTCTTGCAGAAGAGAGATAAGTGTGGATAGTGGCAAGCTGTTCGGCTCATCTCTTTTCATTCATATTCGACAAAATTATCTGTTCAAATGGTTCAAATGGCTCTGAGCACTATGGGACTCAACTGCTGAGGTCATTAGTCCCCTAGAACTTAGAACTAGTTAAACCTAACTAACCTAAGGACATCACAAACATCCATGCCCGAGGCAGGATTCGAACCTGCGACCGTAGCGGTCTTGCGGTTCCAGACTGCAGCGCCTTTAACCGCACGGCCACTTCGGCCGGCAAAATTATCTGTCCGTATGCGGATTGTGCTAGATAGAATCTGATAATATAAACGTTTAGATGGATTAATAAGGTTACAGTGGTGGTATGGGCTGATTTTGTTACAGGACAGGAAGCCAAAGGTATTGCACGCCGAAACCGAAACCCGGTAAGGCGAGAAATGCTGCCTTTGCAGAACTGTTAGCTGTTGTCTTGAGGGAAGTCGCCTCGTCTAGCATCATACTGGCACCCGGCATGTTGTGTAGTTTATTGCATGTATCCTCTTAGGACGGCCGAGCTCGAAGAATTCGCTCCGGACGATGGAATTCTGCCGACAGGAAGTAGGCATCCGGTCCACGCTAAGAAAAGTGCATTCCACTGATAAACATCTCCTGGCTGTCCAAAATACACGGAAAAAGAGGTCTGATTACAGAAAGCGGAGAGTTGACGGATAGTGTCGAGCACTGTTTTTTAGATTTTCCAAGGGCTTGTGATGCGAGGCTAGCTGCTGCTTGAGAGGCCACGAAAAGTTGGGAGGAAATAGAAATTATTATTTTTTCACGTGTCGCCTTTTCTGGAGGGAGACTGCGAAACAATTACGCCACTGGCGGTCCGATGTAATTTTAAGAGGAATGGTTGCCGAGATTCAGTTCTTTACTGACTAGAATTTAGACTTCTTCTGTGAACCTGTGGCTGAATGCATCGGTATTGTGCAGAATTGAGTCTCAACTGGAGCAGCAGATTCCGTTTGTAGAGAGGGTCCAATGTTCGTATCCTCGACAGGAATTTTCCAGCGACGTACATGATGGCAGACAGACACGGTGCCACCGATCTGCTCACATAGCGCAACTTATAACAGTAAACATAACTTGCAACTTTGGCATGGTTGGATCATCGCAGACTAGTAGTTCTGAATAGTCTTCGGATTCACTTCCCCACATTCTTCAGCACATTCTTAGTAGCAGTGGCATCTTCGTTTCTACGGACAATCACTCTAATCGGTGTATAGGCAGGTCGAGCTAAATTTCAGAAACTCAGGCACATAATTATGAGCTAACTCCGAACTTCAGCGAGTAACTTTGCCTACCGATAAATCACTTATCCATTTCTCAACGTTAATATCCTATGAAACTTCCTGGCGGATTAAAACTGTGTGTCGGACCGAGACTCGAGCTCTGGACCTTTTGCCTTCCGCAGGCAAGTGCTCTACCAACTAAGCTACCCAAGCACGACACTAGAGATGGGGGATCCGCTCCTGAACTGTTTTATAGAGTTGAATCTTTCAAAGGAGTGAACAATCAGTGATTCAGAAAAAAAGAACGGTAGCTCCAAACGTTTCCCACAGCAGAGACAGAGAGAGAGAGAGAGACGGAGCATATCAGCGGGGCCTCTGCTGGTCAGAGCACACTGCGCGCCACACAACACAGCCAGCGCCGGCCTCTGCCCTGCTTCTGCCTTGGCTGCCTGCATTGTGCAGTGCCCCATTGGATTTTGTTTCACATATCCCGTGCCGTCTCTGTGCTTCCTCTGCCGCGTGCAGTGTCTGGCACACCTTAGCATCGCACTCCGTCGGCGATCGTTTCAGTCGCACGTCCTGCCCTCTGGGCAGTTGATGCGAGCAACAGGACAGAGAGCCTCCTAGCGGAGAACATAAGAACTACTTGCAACAACCCGCTCACAAGAGAGCGGACGATTTGTCTCGGAGCGGGTGACTGGTGGCAGCTCACCGCTCCCCCCACACTCGGAACTCGCCCGCTCAACGCTCACCCCACCGTTCTCGACTCTAGCCAGAGCGTTGAGCAAAGCAACTCAGGTGTCACTCTGGTCTCTGGGGTCTTAGCTCACGCAGCAATACAGCTCGCGGCTCGACCAGCTTGACTCAGCGCCTCTGCATCGGAGTTCGTCTATACTGGATATTGTTCTTCCTACTAATACCGATGTGTATATTACATAATTATGTTATGTATACATCATTTGTTTTTATTTTATTTTTATTTGTTTAAACTGATATGATGAGGTTCCTGACGACTCCTCTTACTATAGGATTTTTTTATTATGGACACTCGAATTTACACTTTAATTACGAGTGAACCAATAAACGTATCGCAAAATGTGATACACCAATATTTTCCTTGTTTTATTCTGCATAAGGCTATATGCAGCACTTAGGTCTTACAGTCAAATTTATATTTTTTTTCTAATTGTAGTACGGATTTTGCGATTTTGGGCGTCTTAGGAAGGAAATGTTCACTTTAAAAATATATGGCTTGGGATGTATTTGTACGAGGTTAATGAAATTTTAATACATTATAGCCAAATACATTGTTAATGTAAATCTCAAGTTACAAAATTTTCCGATCACCCAAAAAACCACGATAGTGCAAAATAAATCGATAATCAAAAACTTTGTCATATCGTGGAAATTTCAATAAACAATACAAAATTCTTACTCATTATCTGTGTTACTTCAAAATAGGATCAAATAAGATCAAAATACAGGTGTAGTACTGGAATAAACAAAGTTTAAAGGGCAATGTCCCTTCCATTTATTTTCTATTGTGAATGAGTGGTGAGTCATGAAAAAGACCTAGTTCATTTCAGGGAGTGAACAGTTCGGATCCGATCTCTGAAAAGAACAGTTTTGCCCATCTCTACACGACACACGACCCGCCCTCCACCAGTACCTCGTCTCCTACTTTCCAAATTTCACAGAAGCTTGCAAAGTTCGCAGGAGAGCTTCTGTGAAGTCTACCCTCTTCCTGTGTCCATCCTGCACTCTTTGAAACTGAAGGTCTTTCTGCACGTTCCCGAGACCTTCGAACCTAAAACATCGCCTAGCCAATTCCACATAGCCCCCACTATCCGTAAAGCCGCCTCCCGTGCGTAGTGGCCACCTGACATATTAACCAAAATAATATCCCCGTTGTATTTGACGTGTATGGGAAAAAGGACCTAACGACTCTAATTTTAAATTGTGGATTTATAATTTTGTGGTGGATTTACTATTGATGGTATAATCCGAATTTGTATCTGCTGAGCAGTGTCTTGCGGATTTTGCCGTTTGAGAGTCAAGTAACCGTTAATCTACATCTACATTTACATACCTTCACCACAAACGACTACACCGCGCATGCCAGAGGGCACCTTGTCCCACTGAAACCTTCCCGTCTTCTCTGTATCTCTTTTGTTACGCAACCCTTCCTTCTACAATAACCTATGAAACCTTCGCTTAGAGACTGATGACCATAGCTGTTAAGTCCCATAGTGCTCAGAGCCATCTGAGCCTTCGCTTAGGATTTCTATCTCTTTCTTAATAATAACAAATGAAGTCTTCGATTTAAAATTAATTCTCTTTCTCAATAATAATAAGTGCGATCTTCGCATAAAAATTCAAATGCTGCTTATTAAAAGTGATTTGCTGATTATTTCGACGAAACATAGAATGTGTCGTCATCGTGGCCCTCAGTCGTTACCTGCAATAACCCAAAACTGTTCTTTACCTTTTTTACTGTTACTGGATCGCCATCTGACTGCTGTATCGAACTGCGACATGAATATACTTACTCTGTTTTACTATACTCTATTAGCTGCTGGTGGGCTGTCACAATAAGTGGCTGTATTTATTACCAAAGCTGAAGTTATTCTTTAATAGCAAAGCTGACGTTATTCGTTAATTAATTTGACTGAAGTTACGTAATTCATAGTTAAACTTTTTCTTGACAACAATAAAACTTTGCAAAGTTTTACGTTGATGGTTTTTGGGATGGATTATAATCAGTAATACAATATTGCTGGCAAAAATTAATTATATTCTGAATAAGATTCTTCAGATATTTACAATTGGTAATGAAATGATTTTATAAACGTTCAAATCGGACTTACTTTTTACAATAATCTTGCGAGGTGCCGGGGCTAGAAGTGTATTTAACACTAAATTCTTCTAGAAACTACATATGTAAATGATGCCCTAAGCCCCCCCCCCCCTATTCTAACTCCGACTTTTGCTGCTGAACATGGATTAAAAGATACACGAACTGACTGTAATCAACCCTGCAAGTGGAGTAGAAAAGAGTTTGGCACCCGCAATAATTTAATTTGATAAATAAGTTAAATAAAGGAAGGTTTCATTAACATAGTGAGAAATGATAGGGTTGCTCTACCGATTAACAGAATGAAAGTTCTGTCCAAAATAACAATATGATTTATTAAGACTAAACGCAAAATAATAAACAAAAACACATGAAACATTTACAATACGTCAAATTGGCTCAAATTGGATACTCAAACAAACGCTGTGAAGGTTAAGTTGTCCCTAAACTAGATTGTGACGTTTATGACGAAGTGGTATGTGGAGCCAATTCCTTGCCACTCAAATCTTAAGAGAGACACACAGGTAACCCAACATTAATATGCCTGCTTTGCCGGTGCTGCGGACGTACATTACCAAGCTGTCTTCTTAGCTGCAAGGACACGATCTGGCGTACTGGAAGCGATGGCTGGTTGCTTCGACGTCCCGTCGTGGTGATAATAATGTCGCGGGTATAGCCCGAAACAAATTATCCTGGCCTGGTTGTTCCAGACTAAAGACTTCCTAGCAATACAAATGCGCCTCTGAGGGAGACGAAGAAGGCTCGCCACACAATCACTGACGATACAGTGATTGATTTTAACAAGCGAAGTCACCCAGTAACTCCGATACAGTCAACATTAGCCAAAACTGCTCAAGACAGACAACATAGGCCTCTTGTACACAGAACGCTCAATTGCCAACTGTACTCGGAAAGTTACGTTGAAGTCGAAACTTCAGCAACTTCGTCAAACAGTTACAATTAAATAAAAGTATATTAGACAGCCAATGGAAGGCAGGCTGACCCGCGCAGCGAGAGCTCAGTCTTGAAACCTACTTCGACCGAAAGGCGAGAGCCGACTACCCACAAGAGCACCCGTCCAAACTGAACACAGAACATTCCCGCCCCCACGACAGTGGCCATGGTTAACCGTTCCAATCAGCAACTCGAAAACCGGCGGAAAATACCACTCTACTGCCGGAGCACTACCATTCCACCAATGGAGGTTCTTGGCGCCAATTTCTGCGCCGATTTTCATACGTCACGGAGCTATGCCCTGACCAAGCCAATCACAGTTACGATTTTGCAGAAAGCGCGGGAATTTGCCCGCCAAAACTGCCTGGGTACACAAGTCATTCCCACGCCTCACTGGTAGCCCGCCAGAAAGTGTTTTCGCAAAGTTTCTGCAAAGTAACGGAACCTCTAGCCCAGCCGCTACTTCAGGCCCCACCGAGCGTGTCACCTCCGCTATTCTACCATGTCGGCGTCTAGAAAGCATTCTCTCGACTCCCTCACACCCGTCGGCTTACCCTTTCAAGATTAGCAGAGCCCGCCTGTCACCGGACCACCTGGGTGACGAGAGACGCTGCGTGGGAAGTCCGCGTGTGAAGGAATAGCAACTTTACACCGCATGCAATTGGAGAGGAAAATCGTAAGATAGAAATATGAGAGGGGGCTCATGCCACCTCTCATAGCCCCTACGCCATTTTAGATTATAATTGGTGAGCAGTTGGCTCACTTAGGAGCAAGGTAGTGAGTCAATCGCCCAAGAATAATCTTGCAAACTGACTCCACATGCCGCACTCTATAAAGAAAATCACTGCAACTGGAAAATGCAACTCATACAGGGAGGATTATTTATGATGTAGCCAACTTCACCTTCTTAATATGGAACTCTAACACTCACATCACACATCCATACCCAGGGAGCCCCTTCCAAACACCGATTCACACAGACATTCACGCACTAAATATGGCCCAGGCATGTGAGCCAAATATGGAGCAGTTTATTCTTTACAATCAGAGTTGGAGTGCTCCGCAATTAAATGCCCAAAATGTTACAACAATTTGAATCATTAAACTAACCTGAACTCACTCACACATGATACTATTTAAGTTAACAATCTCTTTATGAGCTTTCAGGATCTAATTACAACCTCCGATTCATTCTGTCTCCCTGAAGCAAGAATAACCTTTACAAAATGTTCCCTGAACTGATGGTCCATTCACAATGACAGTGGTGGTATCTGCTTCAGTTTATGGGGACTTCAGGCACACTGTTTGCATACACACAACAATAAATACAAAGTACAAAAAAAACAACATGGTGTGGAGAACAATACAGTAATTTGTAATTTGTGCACCATACTCTATCACTTACATAAGGATTACAGTGTAAAACACAAACACATACAAGGTATAACATACATTACAAAAACAACACTAGAGAAAGAAATTTTAAGAAAAAAAACATGGTTCATGGGGCGTCAAGTTGTGCGTGCACATTGCACAATGTTCACGACTGTGTTGAGAATGAGGCACTAAATCACATTGTTAGAAATATTCGAAGCACTTCACAAAATCCTTAGTTTCTCTGAGGGGGTTGGTATGTTGAGTCATATGCATTGATGCACGTGGTTCCATGTCTCGAGCATCGGAGGGGGGCTTTTGGGATCGGGCCACAGTACTAACATCACATAGGGCTAAATGTCGGGTGTTGTTGCTACGTTGTTGCAACAGCAATAGGGAGTGCTGGAGCATCTGCAGTACGCTGTTGAGATTGCAGTCAGACCCACGCGTATGATAACGGCAGTACGGTACGAAGACATAGTGATAGGCTCTCCTCATGTCGATTAAATGTCTCTGAGGCCTGCTAGTTGGGATGCATCACTAGTCCAGATCTCTCCCTGGACAGTACTTTATGTTTCCCAATATTGAAGTTCGACGGGGGTGATGGCACGTGGAGTGACTCCACAAGTGTGTGAGGTCATCCAGACAGGATCGAACTAGTAGCGACGATTGCTACAACTGCTCTCTAATAGAGAGGAGAAGTTAGATATGAGACAATTCATTTGTTAGAGTTTGTGGCACGATACTGCTTTGTGTATGCAGATCGACCAATGCTAGTGAGTTGTAAAAACCCAAACAGGTGAGTATATAGCGTCCCTTTCTGTCCTGAGGCACATGAGGTGCAGGTTCTGGCACCATATGTGATCTTCTTCGTGTACTCACGACAACGTGGTCTGCCGCAGGGAATCCCTTCAAACGGCTGCCGTGTCCAGAGAGCTAGCTGGCTGTCACGTGTGGGTCGCGTGTCAGTGTCAATGGCCAGCCTCACTTTCGTTTGTGGCCCGGCGAGGATCCCGCCTAATCCCTCAGGTATACGGCCTGGTGACTGTCAGCTTGCAGGACCGGACGCTCGCTGACGCTCCCCTTCTTGCAGATAGCCGATGACCTCTTGTTTTTTTTTTTTTTTTGCTCCGGCCGGCCTCTGCATTGCCACGATTCCCGTCATCTGCACAGTTCTGACAAAAATCTTATGCCTAACTTTTTCCCATGACCTTCTATGTTATAATAAATTTACATAATGACACATTGATGGTCTATCATTTCAGACACTCTTATTTTAATTTTATAGTTATTAATCTATGGCTATCATTATAACAAAATCTTGGTGTATCTAATCTAGACATGGAAATAATTTATCTGTATATTTGTGTAAAGCACAATCTCCGTACTGTACATGATGTGTGACAACTGATGCTATGTGTTGGATGAACAACAAAATGTGCGGGCCCGCACTAATATTACTATTACTTATATAGAGCGACAGTAGACATGCTCAAGAGTTAACTACCAATTGCCAACGATCTACATTCTATGCCTTTTGAATAAATTATGTTATTATGCAGGTGGCAGTTTTACTGAGTCATAAAGAACATGCAACTATTCTACATTCACTCGCCTGTCGTCCCTCCACTCGGGGTCTGTGGTTTGGTGACCTGAAAAATAGCATCCCAACAGGCGCGCGCCAAACACTTATGGTAGAAAACCCCCACAATATTAAGGATCTAGTTATTGTTAAATCCTAAAGTTTTGCTTATCCTAGTATATAGTACTCTCCTTTTTTTATTTTATTTATTTATTTATTTATTTATTATTATTATTTTTTTTACCTTATACAATACTCTTACATAATTCCTGTTACGTTGAGATGTCTCGCTGCTCGCCGCTATTGACGACAGTGATGTGCGCGCCGTATGACATGACCTCCGAGTTTTCATTGCGCCTCACTGAAACTCCGGAGACTGGGTTAGCCATGGCGATACAAGACAATAAATTTATGGTTGCAACTTCTTTTTCTATGTGATGCGGTTTTCGCGATCAAAGCGCCCCTTTCCAGAGGCAATGTAATATGACCAAGCCAGGACTGGTTCCTGTTGAGGATTCCGTCGCCCACCACACACCAGTTACACAGTATGTCACCAATCTCCAAGTATAATTCCTTGGTTATTCATCTGTGACAGTCACAAGCAGCACGCTAAATCCCCAACCAGCACATTGGCATGGTAGGCTTTATGCCTGCATTTCTACCGTCTAGGGCACCATTGGAGTCAAACGCTCACAGGTTCACACCTAATTACAAGACAACGACGCTGGCGCGTCACTGTAAAAATTATACTGCCCATATTCATCCTCGAAATCACGCAATATACCACAATCTTGCAGTGCACCAACGTGTGCCTGCAAGCATTGGTATGAACGTCTCACGAACTGGTTGTGGCCGCTATGGAGCGTATCACGACATCCCAGAACGCTTCTAGGAGCACGTTCTTGTATGCGCCCGTTTGTGCGACATCTCCTCACTCATCATTATCCCTCAACATGGACACCAGACAGAAAAGGACAAAAACATTGCTCATGGAATGGTAGTGCCTCCTACTCCATCGACATTGTAAGTCGCGAACATATACAAAAAAAAAAAAAAAAAAAAAAAAAAAAAGACTAGTTGCAATAAATTCTTTTACAAGCCAACGCAGCGTGTTAATACTTTAACAATCTTAATCTATTAATGCAACGATTATTGTTCCCCGAAGAACGGTTCATATATTTGCCTATTCTACTATGTACACTACTTAAACTACTATTATTCCATGAAATATGAGAGGGGGCTCATGCCACCTCTCAATCTTACAACTAGCATTGCGCAAACATACCTGCAGTAGTCTTGAGCTTTTCAAAAAAAATTATTTAATAATATTAGTTCCTTTTATGATAATAGTTAGCTGATGTCTCTGTACATCCGTTTATGTTGTTTTTGTTGTTGTCTTCAGTCCTGAGACTGGTTTGATGCAGCTCTCCATGCTACTCTATCCTGTGCAAACTTCTTCATCTCCCAGTACTTACTGCAACCTACTTCCTTCTGAATCTGCTTAGTGTATTCATCTATTGGTCTCCCTCTACCATTCTTACCCTCCACGCTGCCCTCCAATGCTAAATTTGTGATCCCTTGATGCCTCAGAATATGTCCTACCAACACATCCGTTTATAATCTCTATTAAATTATAGCTGGTGGCTGGCAGGCACACCGCTTCTCTCAACCTCTCGCTTGAGACCTACTACCGACTCGCTTCACATCTCGCTTGCTACTGACTACCACAGCAGATAAGTCCCATAGTGCTCAGAGCCATTTTGCTACTGACTTCCTACGAACGCTAAAGTGCGGTCTCTCCAGCCAATAATGCTTTCTGGTGCAGACAAACCCTGCTATCATTACAAAACGTATCAATGTGCGGTCTTTCCCGCTCTTTTCTTAAAATGTATCCATACGCGGTCCCTCCCGCCCTTTGCAAAATTATACCAATGTGCGGTCTCTCCCGCGAACAATACTTCGGTGCAGACATTCCCTGCTACCACAATTATTTCCAAAATGACAAATACTAATTATTCCTACTTAATCCTATTAATAAAATATATACATCTTTCATAAATTGTGGTTTGACAATAGACAATAGAAATATACACGTCTTACACCACTACCAGTCATGTTTTTCCTGAATCACAGACAAACAGAGCAATATAAGTGTCAATATGCAACTGTACGAGCCCGAATTTGTCTTATCTTGTCTTCATGGCCCTTACAGGAAATGTACGTTGACGGTTGTAGAATCGTTCTGAAGTCAGCCGTAAATGCCAGTTCCCTAAATTTTCTCAGTGATGTTAGTTAGAATTCTCTCAATAAACCCAAGTCAAACATTTGCTTTTCCTACTACCGACGTGACGCGCTCATTCCATTCCATAGTACTTTGCAGTGTTACTTCTAGATATTTACTAAACGTGTCTTTGTTATTCAGCACACCCCTTTCATAGTATGTGAACCTTACCTGATTGCTTTTTCTATTCGTCCACATTAAATTATATTTATCTATATTTAGAGAAATCTGCTATTCATCACACCAAATAGCTATTCTGTCTAAATCATCAGATATCCTCGTAAAATCGTTCAACGACAACGCTTTCCCGTACACTTGATGGTCACTTGCAGAAAGTCGCAGATCACTTCTCGTCCTATCAGTCAGTTCGTTTATGTATATAGGAAACAAGAACGGTCCTACCATACATCCCTGGGGCTCTCTTGACGATATGAACACTCGTATTCCAGGACTACGTACTGGGTTCTGTTGCTTAAGAAGTCTTCGAGCCACTCACATATCTGGGAATCTATTCCGCATGATCGAATCTTCGTCAACAGTCTGTAGCTGGGAACTGTTTCGAACCGCATCCTTGATATCTAAGAATATGGAACCCGCTTGTTGCCCTTCATCCATTGTTTTCAGGATATTGCACGAAAAAAGGGCACGCTGAATTCCATACGAGCGGTGCTTACTTAATCCGTGTTGATTAGCGTAATGATGCTTTTCCGTCTGAAGAATTTTTATTATATTCACACTGAAAATACGTTCAAGAATTCTGCAACAAATCATTGTTAAAGATATTCCCTGTAATTATGTGACTCCGTTCTTCTACATTTCTTACAAACAGAAGTCACCTGTGTTTCCACCCGGTATTTTGGGACTTCTAGCTGGGCGAGTCATTCGCGATAAATGCAAGGTAAGTAAGGGGCCAGAGCCGAAGAATTCTCTCTGTGAGACCGAACTGGGTTTTCGTATGGCCCTGGTGACTTATTTGCTTTCAACTCTTTCAGTTGCTTCTCATCACCAGGGGTACATATTTCTATGTCCTTCATACCAGTCTATGCTTTCGTGAAACAATGGTACTACTTTACGATTATCCTGCGTTAATGATTTTTTAAACAGAAAATTTAAGATTTAAGCTTCCGTTATGGCTGTCTTCTGTTGTCACACCAGACTGGACGATGAACGACTAGATAGAAACCTTCGTCTCAGTCACTGATTTTACATAGTACCAGAATATTCTCGGCAAGATCTTTCGCTAACGTATGATGGTGGAAGGTGCATGCGTCGTCTATCGTTCTTTTTGTATAGGCACGAATTTCTGCTAACTTTTGCCTGTTGAGATTCCCGCGATCTTTTTTGATGCAACACTACAAAAATCTCTGCTTCCTCAGTATATTCTGAGTTAAGCTATTAAACGATGGTTGGTCTCTTCCCTCCTTGATGTGCTTAGTCGGCACGTACTTCTCCAGAGCCCGATTTACACTCTGTTTAAACTTTGCTAATAATTCTTTTATGCCCATCTCATCGATACTAAATATATCCATTCACTGTCGAGGCAGGAGAATAAGCCACTGATTTTCGTGGCATGCGAAATCTCCTATGAAGCGATTTACTTGTCGAGTGTGGGTATTAATTTTAGAATGTATTGTCATCTTAATTCCTAGAGAGCAGATAAGTGATAGAAACTTCATTATAATGAAATAATTGAACATTCGATGTTAATAGATCGTGTTCTTTTATCCATAACATAAATATGTGATTTCAGCATATACATGACCACCAGCACTTTTGTTTATAGGTTAGATTGCTGAAATCTGACACAGCTATTAGGTGAACGTTCGCGTGGACGTCAGTGAAAAGTACATTGAAGTAAAGAATCCTTTGTGATAGTGTCAGTACACATCTGCCCTCGTCGAATGATGCATCTATTAGAGACGTTTTCGCAAATTAATGTATTAGAGCCATGTGAGAACAGGCACGCTTTGCATCTGAAATTCATTGCTTTTCTTTACCGAGGGGTTTCTAAAGGCTTATGTGAAGTGCTGTGGTCTACAGTATTGGAGATCAAGAGGCATTAGATGAACTCTAAAATTATAGCCTTCTTTGCAAAAAAAAAAAAAAATGGGTCTGAGCACTATGGGACTTAACTTCTGAGGTCATCAGTCCCCTAGAACTTAGAATTACTTAAAACTATCTAACCTAAGGACATCACACACATCCATGCTCGAGGCAGGATTCGAACCTGAGACCGTAGCGGTCGCGCGGTTCCAGACTGTAGCGCCTAGAACTGCTCGGCCACCCCGGCCGGCCCTCCTTTGCAGTGTCACTCGATAATTTATCAGATCCACTCTGTTTACAGCCTATGGTTTGACCTGATGTACTAGAGTGATTTTCATTGCTATAAACAAATTAATTTCAATAGTTTTATGTAAGGGTGTCAGTAAATGCTTCAGTTTTAGTGTTTTTTTTTCCTACTACGTGAATAGTTATATGCGAAGCCAAAGAAAATTCTTTCCATTGGTCAGCTTTACAGATCAATGTGGTAAGGAATATACAATCTAATTTAACTGATCCTCTAGCCATTTATCTCCCTCTTTCGTTGCCCATTTCCAGTTGTAATAAATTAATGTAAATCCATTACATAATTCTTACTTTCACTGTTGTCACGTTATTATAATAGTTATCATTACGAGTTATTTCAGCTTTGAAGTGTAACAGTTAAGTGCATTACTAAATTTTACGCTTTATTTTGAGGAGTTCTTGATATAATGCTTCCTGTATTACTTTCGTTGTACCTGGAAAGGAAAGCTTACAATAAATGTATATTCCCAGTTTTGTCATTGGTTGAGACGAGGCATGGACTATTGATTAAAAACCGTCGAATATATAAGATGCTTCAGCGTCTATCTGTGATATACATGTTAGAAGTTACAAGGAGAACTTGAAAACCAAATAAATGAACAAGGAAATTAACGGAAAATGAAGACGTGTTTGCTACTGTTATTGCAGGAAAGGAAGTGAAAGCGACGCGTAGCCAGGCGAAAGAGTGTTCCACAGAGCGATGTTCTCTGTTGTATTGCAAGAAACAGGAGAAAATCGCCAAGTGGAAAGCGGCTGAATGACTTAAAAATCATGAATCGCTAAATACCATAGCACATGCAGAAATGCAGACTATTCAGTGTCACACTGGTGCCGTTGTACACTAATTATGAATTTAACAAAGATTTTTGCATGACGTCTCTGAATCTTTGTAACCAATTGCATATCACTTGGGAACCAGACGGAATGCTAGTCGTCTCCCTCGTAATTTTTTCTAGCATACTGTACATAGTCACAAAAGAGGGAAATGTAACGGTGAATAAACCACATCGTCTCTTGAATTTCGCTTCATCCCTTACCAGCTGAATGGCGAAAGGTAGCAGGAAGGGTTGTCCCTTTTGAAGAAGTAGCGTTTCTGGTGCCCGAATGTCGCGGCATATGGCAAAAGTGTAGACATAATATCTGAGTAGTGTGTTACGAAATGGTGTTTAGTGAACACGGTAGGACGTTGTTCGATAATCGACCTTGAACGCCGGTGGCAACCGATACACGACTCACAGTTCACGGCCTATCGTAGATTACACAAGAATTTGGGTTTTGAGGTCAGCAGAGTATACGATGATTCATCAGTATCACATAGAGAATGTTCCCACACGCGTAAACCGCCGTACACGACGGGCATTTGTTTGACGAGCCGACGTCACGTCTCCTTCACAGCGCCATACGGGGCAACCAAAGGTCTGCTGCGAATAAGATCGGGACCGATTTGAATCTGTGAACCCATTTCTATTACGATCGTATGGAGACCAATGCACCGCATAGTAACAACAGCCAACAACCGACATTACGTTGGGTATTTTAGCCACTGGGTGTAATAACTCTTGTTTAAATATTCCAGGCTGGTTAACATACATCCATGAGAAATTAAATTACAGAAATCCAACTAGTAACGTGTAACGAAGTCTTCCACAAAGATAAGGGCAGCGACGCGACGTGGTGTTGACGTCCCGCGATACCGAAAGCGCTGGGGTTGTAACGTTAATCGTTACCGCTCATCTCAGGGTTCCTGGTTAAAGCTGTATCAAAGACATGCACATTTCCCCTTTCTACGTTCTGCATATGCCCTATAGACTGCCCTCATACCATATAAGCATCGACATATCAGCTGAGTGTTCCGGAAGCCATTCTGACACGATGTGGGAGTGGTGGGGCAGTGGTTTGTCTACTCCGTCAGTCCTCAAAGATTCGACTGGGATAAATGGAAGACATGTTACGATGTTAACTGAAGTGCTTCCGTTGTTCTACATATTTCGGGGGCACCATTACGCTATTGCCATTTGTGGCACAACAAGGTCTTTTTTTAATTTATTTGCTTTCGGGACGAGTCCTTTCAACGTTCGCAATACTGGAATGTCAATTATGACGATATGATTGTAAGGGAAACACAACACGGGTCTCTTCAGATAGCAGTCCTTCGAGCTGACTGTGCAGCTACAGAGGCGGATTACAGTTACGTTGACACTCTACGGTCGTACGTATCATGCTTATAGGTCAGGAATGGCTTGGACGGAAAGTGTACCCTCAGGCATCGGCCGCCTGCCGTTGATGGAGGCGAATAAAAAGATGTACTTGAATGGATAATATGTTTATGTGCCATCTTCGTGTGAGAAACGATGGCAGACGCATTTCGTCCCACCTCCACATGTAGCGCACAAGAATACCTCCACTATCTATTAGAAGGGTGTTCGCTTGGTAAATGAGATGCATGCCGCATGTTATTTTCGACGTATTTTACTCTATCGTCGGCATGTACCTATGTGTGACGCAACCCATCAGTCCGGGCGACTATTTAGTTAGTCTAATGGCAATGTCCCTGTGCCCGCGATAATCACTGTACCCTGTGGTGCGGGGTGGCAGCTTCTGTACTTCATTGTGATGAGGGTTTCTTAATTAAATAACAGGTAATTACTGACCAGCAGTGAACTGCTAAACGATTTCAACCCGTGTGACAAGACTGTCCGCTTCATTCAGCAACATGGTACTTGATTTTGGTATTCACGATGCACGTTTAACACCGTGACACGAGAAACGTCCAGATCTTGCACCGCCTCGGAGGTGAAGCGTCCTGTGCGGGTGGGAGCCACGGTCTGGCCATTAAGGCCCGTATGACACGATATGCCTAAACCGTAGACCTACGCACCAGCGCCCCAAGCGTGCATATCTGTAACTACAGGCTGTTTCACGTAGAACTATTACACCATCCACGTGGGATATACCCGGCGCGCATGCGATAACAGAATTGTCTGATCTCGTGTAAAGTCATTCGTTCTACCGCACGAAACACAAAGGGGCCATGTAACATATTGGAACGTCACATGTTCGAATTATTTATGTGACTCAAGGCTCCTATTTCATAAGAAAATGTTTACCATTATTTATTAAGTAACTATGTAAGTTACTACTGTTCTGAATTACGACACTTGTTTACACAGGTATATGTATTTATACACCATTATGTACACGGAGGACCCACTTGTTTTTGGAACTATTGTCCTGGTAGTGACAGTAGATCTTCGGATTAGGACAGAACGACAACGAAAACAAAAAGCCAGACGTTGTAGAGTTGAACATGGTTCAAAAGGATCTGAGCACTATGGGACTTAACATCTGAGGTCATCAGTCCCCTAGAACTTGGAACTACTTAAACCTAACTAAACTAAGGACATCATACACATCCATGCCCTGAGGCTGGATTCGAACCTGCGACCGTAGCAGTCGCGTGGTTCCGGACTGAAGTGCCTAGAACCGCTAGGCCACAGCGACCCGCCTGTTGAGTTCGATTCTGGCTAAAAAGAAGGGACAAAGGCAGACTGCTTATGAAAGAACTGAGACTCGAAGATCTGCATGAATTTCGGAGCTTCGTCAGGATGGACATGGCCTGTTTCGAGAAGCTGCTATGATAGAAGATGGAATTAGAAAGTGTGACACAGTGATGAGTGATGCTGTGTCACATTCTCGAAAGTAAGAATTAAATCAGATGTTTGTACGTTTTGTGATTATACCAGCCTAGATCGCGAATGAAATACCGGTAAATGCCCTGTTACGTTGCAGGCTTGATGTAACATTACGTTTCCTGGCAACTGGGCAATCTTTTAGGAATATGGCTTTTAGCCACAGAATAGCACAGCCCACCATTTCAAAAGTTGTTGTGGATATGTGCACTGCAAATTGAAACACTTTAAAGAACCAATACTTAGAGGTGTACTTGTGTTATTTTTCCAAGTTTGGACTATATATATGTGCTACTAAGAGTTTTGCAGTCCTCGTCTGTCGCATGGGGCCAAACTGTAGGACTTTCTCCCTTACAATGCCAGTTTCTCTTTCCTGGCATGCTGAAATCAAGCAAGAGATACAATCAGATCAAACCTGAACTTTCGTGAACTAAAGCATTACGATTCAAACCGAAAATCACAGTATAACGTTATATGCATATTACTCAGAACCAATCGATTTCCGACTACCTTATTATGATACAGTGGGTCATACATACACCTTTTCTCTCTGTGTGCTTGATTTAAGACGCTTAACGCCTCTTTGCTCCAATTCATTTATAGAATACGAAGCTGTCAATAGAAAACATCCTTTCACAAACAGCTAGTGTAAAAGAGTCTACAGCAAAAAAAAAGTTTCTTTTCTGCATTTATGAAACCGGCTTACTGAAAGAAGAAAAAATGCAGAAGATCCCCAACGCGAAAAATCACCACACGAAAATCTGAAATTAGCCACTAGCCGCCTGACATTAACCAAACAACACGCAGAAAGCACTGTGGTACACACTTCGACGCATGCGTGAGCTATCGCTGCCTACTGCGCATGCATGGAGAATGTCTGCTAATTTTCGTAGTTACACCTATTCTACCGCTAGATCGCTGTCGCGCTAGGCCAGTACCGTTAGCGGCAGAACGTCGTGTAATACCCGCTAAAGAGATGTTCTGATACCACGTGACTGACCATCCTGCACTCGACTGTCACTATAAAGCTTCTTAATATACCAGTCACGTCGCAGGCAGAACTTTTCAGTTCGCCAGGGCGACAATACACCAGCTGTATTTAGTTCAGTACCACATGAGTATAATAATGGAGGTGACGCACTATGTTTTAAAATGGTGAAAATACGGGGACAGCAATGTTTCAGTCATATTTTCTTTTGTAACTGAAAGAGAAGGTTAGATATAGAACTGGTTAACGATGGATCAGTATGTCATTTCGACAAGGATACAGAGGTAAATATGCTGTTTTTTTATCGAAGAAATGATCTCAAAATGATTTAAACGAAACTGGGCAAAATCTACACCTAAGACGTCAGGTGAGAAACGTAAATCATTGTCTTCCAAATGTGATAAAATCTCTGGTACTATTTTTGATCCAGTAGCCACTATGAATTAAGACACAAAGGCGTTACAGACATTGACTGCGATTGGCAACTGATTGATACCAATCTACATCTACATCTACATTTACACTCCGCAAGCCACCCAACGGTGTGTGGCGGAGGGCACTTTACATGCCACTGTCATTACCAACCTTTTCTGTTACACTCGCGCAAGGTTCGCAGGAAGAACGACTGCCGGAAAGCCTCCGTGTGCGCTCGAATCTCTCTAATTTTACATTCGTGATCTTCTCTGGAGGTATAAGTAGGGGGAAGCAATATATTCGATACTTCATCCAGAAACGCACCATCTCGAAACCTGGACAGCAAGCTATACCGCGATGCAGAGCGCCTCTCTTGCAGAGTCTGCCACTTCAGTTTGCCAAACATCTCCGTAACGCTATCACGCTTACCAAATAAACCTGTGACGAAACGCGCCGCTCTTCTTTGGATCTTCTCTATCTCCTCCATCAACCCGATCTGGTACGGATCCCACACTGATGAGCAATGCTCAAGTATAGGTCGAACGAGTGTTTTGTAAGCCACCTCCTTTGTTGATGGACTACATTTTCTAAGGACACTCCCAATGAATCACAACCTGGTACCCGCCTTACCAACAATTAATTTTATATGATCATTCCACTTCAAATCGATTGGTTCAAATGGCTCTGAGCACTATGGGACTTAACATCTGAGGTCATCAGTCCCCTAGAACTTAGAACTACTTAAACCTAACTAACCTAAGGACATCACACACATCCACGCCCGAGGCAGGATTCGAACCTTCGACCGTAGATGTCGTGAGGTTCCAGACTGAAGTGCCTAGAACCGCTCGGCCACAACGGCCGGCCCCACTTCAAATCGTTCCGCACGCATACTCCCAGATATTTTACAGAAGTAACTCCTACCATTGTATGTTCCGCTATCATATAATCATACAAGAAAGGATCCTTCTTTCTATGTATTCGCAATACATTACATTTGTCTATGTTAAAGGTCAGTTGCCACTCCCTGCACCAAATGCCTATCCGCTGCAGATCTTCCTGCATTTCGCTACATTTTCCTAATGCTGCAACTTCTCTGTATACTACAGCATCATCCGCGAAAAGCCGCATGGAACTTGTGACACTATGTACTAGGTCATTTATATACAGGGTGTTACAAAAAGGTACGGCCAAACTTTCAGGAAACATTCCTCACACACAAATAAAGAAAAGATATTATGTGGAGATGTGTCCGGAAACACTTAATTTCCATGTTAGAGCTCATCTTAGTTTCGTCAGTATGTACTGTACTTCCGCGATTCACCGCCAGTTGGCCCAATTGAAGGAAGGTAACGTTGACTTCGGTGCTTGTGTTGATATGCGACTCATTGCTCTGCAGTACTAGCATCAAGCACATCAGTACGTAACATCAACGGGTTAGTGTTCAATACGAACGTGGTTTTGCAGTCAGTGCGATGTTTAAAAATGCGGAGTTGGCAGATGCCCATAAGATGCATGGATTAGCACGGGGCAATAGCCGTGGCGCGGTACGTTTGTATCGAGACAGATTTCCAGAACGAAGGTGTCCCGACAGGAAGACGTTCGAAGCAACTGATCGGCGTCTTAGGGAGCACGGAACATTCCAGCCTATGACTCTCGACTGGGGAAGACCTAGAACGACAAGGACATCTGCAATGGACGAGGCAATTCTTCGTGCAGTTGACGATAACCCTAATGTCAGCGTCAGAGAAGTTGCTGCTGTACAAGGTAACGTTGACCACGTCACTGTATGGAGAGTGCTACGGGAGAACCAGTTGTTCCCGTACCATGTACAGCGTGTGCAGGCACTATCAGCAGCTGTTTGGCCTCCACGGGTACACTTCTGCGAATGGTTCATCCAACAATGTGTCAATCCTCATTTCAGTGCAAATGTTCTCTTTACGGATGAGGCTTCAGTCCAACGTGATCAAATTGTATATTTTCACAATCAACATGTGTGGACTGACGAGAATCCGCACGCAATTGTGCAATCACGTCATCAACACAGATTTTCTGTGAACGTTTGGGCAGGCATTGTTGGTGATGTCTTGATTGGGCCCATGTTCTTCCACCTACGCTCAATGGAGCACGTTATCATGATTTCATACGGGATACTCTACCTGTGCTGCTAGAACATGTGCCTTTACAAGTACGACACAACATGTGGTTCCTGCACGATGGAGCTCCTGCACATTTCAGTCGAAGTGTTCGTACGCTTCTCAACAACAGATTCGGTGACCGATGGATTGGTAGAGGCGGACCAATTCCATGGCCTCCACGCTCTCCTGACCTCAACCCTCTTGACTTTCATTTATGGGAGCATTTGAAAGATCTTGTCTACGCAACCCCGGTACCAAATGTAGAGACTCTTCGTGCCCGCATTGTGGACGGCTGTGATGCAATACGCCATTCTCCAGGGCTGCATCAGCGCATCAGGGATTCCATGCGACGGAAGGTGGATGCATGTATTCTCGCTAACGGAGGACATTTTGAACGTTTTCTGTAACAAAGTGTTTGACGTCACGCTGGTACGTTCTGTTGCTGTGTGTTTCCATTCCATGATTCATGTGATTTGAAGAGAAGTAATAAAATGAGCTTTAACATGGAAAGTAAGCGTTTCCGGAGACTTGTCCACATAACATATTTTCTTTCTTTGTCTGTGAGGAATGTTTCCTGAAAGTTTGGCTTTACCTTTTTGTGTCCACAGCTCGTTGTCGTGCGGTAGCGTTTTCGCTTCCCACGCCCGGGTTCCCGGGTTCTATTCCCGGCGGGGTCAGGGATTTTCTCAGCCTCGTGATGACTGGGTGTTGTGTGCTGTCCTTAGGTTAGTTAGGTTTAAGTAGTTCTAAGTTCTAGGGGATTGATGACCATCGATGTTAAGTCCCATAGTGCTCAGAGCCATTTTTTTACCTTTTTGTAACACCCTGTATATTGTGAAAAGCAATGGTCCCATAACACTCCCCTGTGGCACGCCAGAGGTTACTTTAGCGGCTGTAGACGTCTCTCCATTGAGAACAACGTACCGTGTTCTGTTTGCTAAAAACTCTTCAATCCAGCCACACAGCTCGTCTGATATTTCGTAGGCTCTTACTTTCTTTACCAGGCGACAGTGCGGAACTGTATCGAACGCCTTCCGGAAGTCAAGGAAAATAGCAGCTACCTGGGAGCCTGTATCTAATATTTTCTGGGTCTCATGAACAAATAAAGCAAGTTGGGTCTCACACGATCGCTGTTTCAGGAATCCATGTTGATTCCTACAGAGTAGATTCTGGGTTTCCAGAAACGACATGATACGCGAGCAAAAGACATGTTCTAAAGTTCTACAACAGATCGACGTCAGAGATATAGGTCTATAGTTTTGCGCATCTGCTCGGCGACCCTTCTTGAAAGCTGGAACTACCTGTGCTCTTTTCCAATCATTTGGAACCTTCCGTTCCGTTAGAGATTTGCGGTACACGGCTGGGGCAAGTTCTTTCACGTACTCTGTGTAGAATCGAATTGGTATCCCGTCAGGTCCAGTGGAATTTCCTCTGTTGAGTGATTCCGGTTGCTTTTCTGTTCCTTGGACACTTATTTCGATGTCAGCCATTTTTTCGTTTGTGCGAGTAAAGCTGAAAATTTACACTGGACCGGGTTTCGACCCCGGGTCTCTTGCTTACTAGGCAGATGCTCTGAGCACTAAATTACATGTGCCCAGTGGTCTTTGCAAGTGTATGGACTTCCCCATCTCGCCTCCCGTCAGACCAAAATTCTTGACTTGTCCATTCACTACTAACATAGTGTCCCTTGCCCATTATCCTCATTGTTCGCGGCACTTCGCCGATTCCCGTAAGCATTTGCGGCTGCACTAAAGAGGTGACTGGTCATCTGGCGTTAATTATATATACTATATATCTTTGATCCAGCAGTCGTGGGCGAGACATGTAGCCATGTGTATTGATGGTAGGTGGATTTAATAAGATTTGCTGGATGACGAGAAATATGTAAGTACCAGGACGATGGCCCAACGAAATTTGGGTATATAAAATTAAAGCCATCAAAGAGCTACAGGATGCGTTTAGCTGAAGATGTACGGAGAGGTTGGATATAGCCTTTGGCCAGTGGTATATTTCAAACAGATAACAATTATGGTCATGGTGACAATAAATACGATGAAATGATAGAGAGGTAGAATGAAATTAAAGTTGGTAGATAGTGTTCATTTCCTTCTCTCTTTCATTTAGTAAATCATGGTGTCCTGAGCCTAACTGCTTCCGAAACTCATAAATGGAAGAAAAAAGGGAGTTAGAGTTAAACCCCTTGTTAACAGCAACAGCGCAGTTACATACTACTGAGAATAAAATTTTCCATGGTCTTATAAAAGCGAACATGCGCCAGATTCACTGAATGATCGATAAAGGTCGGGAATAAGCTGAACGACGAAAGAGTTTTTCGTGCTTTTAGCGCCAGTCTAACACAAGAACTCAGAATAAATTCACAATTATTTGGCATGTAAATCGCTCAAAGGTGCAAACGCGATCCCTGGAGAATTAAAAGTGCGATAATGTCAATCGAGTTTCGTTATATTTTAGGAACATTTATCCCTAAACGTCATGACATTGAAACTTCGATACGTTTGTGAGCAAAGCTGCTGCCTGGGTAATTGGAAATGCTGTTTGGTAGCGGGGCTGCCTCCAGTCGCAGCCCCTTCGGGAATTCTTCCTTTGAAGTTCCGTCGAGGGATGAGGAATAAACGGCTGCGGACGGCGACGGATGACTGCTACTTAAAATATTTGCTGCGTGACACATTGTCGTACAGCGGGCGACTGTTCTTTCTAAATACAGGACTGGGAAGCCTAACGGAATTTCCTCCTGTTAGCTTCCTTCTGTAACCACCCATTGAATATATTGTAGTACTATCAGTTACACTCCTCTCATAAATGAAACAGTTGATCGCTGCAAGGAAACCGTTTGCGTACTAACAGAAAATTTTGTGGCGGAGAGATTTTCGAGGGCATGACGAGCTTTTAAATTACCAATAAGGCCCTACGACATTCATCGTATTTTGTTTTGCAGATGTAGAAATTATACTCAGTATCATACCACTCCTACCCGAAGTCTGAATTATTTATTTTATTAAAATTATCATTTTACATACGATGTGTGCATTTCATTAACTTTTCCCTAATGATCTAAAAAGGAAGGAAGATTAGGGGTTGACGTTCCATCGATAATAAGATCATCAGAGGCGGAGCATGAGCTCTGGTTGGGTAACAACGGCGAAGGAAATCGGCAACACCCTTTCAAAACATCGACAAAGGCATTCACCTTCAGTCTGTGCAGTAGAAATGTGAGAGTCTCGCAGAATCACACACAGAGCGAGTCGGAGTAGTTAGAACACTGAGCTTGCATTCCGGAGGGGAGTGTGGGAGCCGGCCACTGTAGCCGAGCGATTCCAGGCGCTTCAGTCCGGAGCCGCGCTGCTGCTGTGGCCGCAGGTTCGAGTCCTGCCTCGGGCATGAATGTGTGTGATGTCCTTAGATTAGTTAGGTTTAAGTAGTTCTAAGTCTAGGGGACTGATGACCTGAGATGTTAAGTCCCATAGTGCTTAGAGCCATCTGAACCATTTGGGAGTGTGGGATTCAAAATCTCAGCCTCCCATATAGGTTTAGGGGTTCCATAGTTAAATTGCTAAAGGTAAACGCCAGGAAAAGTAGAGGCCCTCGAGGCAGAACGGGATAGCGAGGAACAACGAGACTGTACTGTTTTCTAGACTGGAGAATGCTGCTACCTACTGTAGTTAAGTGTAACTACACTGGAGTCCAAAATCAAAGCAAAAACGGAAAATTTGCCACAAAACTGTATAAAGAACGCGGCTCGTGGTCTTGTGGTAGCGTTCTCGCTTCCCGCGCACGGCGTCCCGGGTTCGATTCCAGGCGGGGCCAGGGATTTTATTTGCCTCGAGATGACTGGGTGTTGTGTGTCTTTCATCATCATTTCATCCTCATTCACTCGCAAGTCGCCGTAGTGGCGTTAAAGAACTTGTGGAGCAGCGACCGAACCGCTCCGCGAGGGTCTCCCGGCCACCAATGCCATACGCTCATACTTTATAAACAGGTGATAGTATAGTAGAAATGATGTAGACAATACAGAACGTCGACAATTGCAAGATGCATAACGGTAGACAAAAATGATCTTCGTTTCTTCCAACTCAACTGATCTGTATACACATTCTGACAACTGGCTAAGTGCCCACAATGGGGTGAGACCACCTCTGGCAGCAATACAGGCCTGACAACGTCGGGGTATGCTGTGGATGATGTCATCAGTCTCACGCTTAGGCAATAACGCGCAGTCTTTCTGCAGAGCTCTTAGCAAGTCTCGGAAAGAGGTTGGTGGAAGCTGACGTGATGCAGCCCGTCTGCCAAGTGCATCCCAGTCACGATCTATGGGACTCAAATCGGGAGAGCGAGCAGGCCACGCCGTGCGTGCAGTATCTTCCGTTTCCAAGAAAACATCAACAACCCGTGCTCTATTAGGCCGAGCATTATCGTCTGTCAGTACGCACTCTAGGTCCACAGCGTCTCGCAACAACCGCACATGAGGTCCGAAGATCCCGTCACGATACCTGACACCAGTTAAACCTTGCGAGATTCACCAGTACTGTCTCACGAAGAGCTGTTCGAGTCGTCAACGTAATTCTTGTCCACATCATCAGGGATCATCCTCGATATCAGTCTTTTTCCACAACGGGTGGGTCCCGAAACCGTGGTTTACGTTCCCTCCAGATGCGAATCCGTCGCGAATCACTCTCCAGACCCAATCATGACTCATCTATGAAAAGAACATTGGCCCGCTGTTCGGTCGTCTAGGAGGCATGTCGACGATTTCATTCTACACGTTGTCTTCTGTGAATACGCGTCGGAGGTGCACATACAGCAGGTGTCCGACAGTAAAGGCCACTCTGTTGAAGCTTCCTGAGCACTGTTTGTCTGGATACAACTCGTCCAATTGGTGCTGTGAGGTCAGATGCTCGTTGCCGTGCAGTACTAAGGTGGTACCGTCGAGCCCTCTACGCCAAATAACGGTCATCTCTCTCTGACGTCGCACGTGGTCGGCCCTGCCCTGGTCTTCAGGATACAGTCTCGGTATCTATTAACTGTCGTCACATCCGAGAAACAGCAAAACGATTCAGATTAAGCGATCGGGCCACACCAGATTGCGACTGTCTTGCCTCCATTCTTCCTATGGCCCTCCATCGCGGAGAATCTGCTAGGTGTCTTCTCTGTGCCATACTGCACCGTCTGTGACTGTGTACACAGTGATTGTGGATGTGGTACTATCCGGCAAACCCTGCCCCGTTTGTTAGGTGCCCTGACGCCATCGTTGCCTTGACCGCAATGCCATCATCCGTGAAGAACAAGATCGTACGGACATAAGTTGACAGTTTGTATAATTATAACGTGAATTATACGCAGGACTGGGAAATAGCTGTTTGTTTCTTTAATTTTGGACATTAGTACATGTCTTTGAACGGAAGGGAACATGCGACAGCAATTTTGACTTGGTTTCGAGTCTGACTTGTAAGTGAATGGTTTTCCTTCACGATTCACGATGCCTTTTTATAACTTTTGTCAAATTTAAACGAGTGATAAGCCGTTTATTCTTAATTTTGCGCCCTTAAAAGTCATATAAACTTAAAGTACATTTTTAAATCCGTCAATTGTTATACTCCATAAAAGCTGTTGACGTGAAATGTGCTCTTGGGGCTTAAAGGGGACGGAGCAGTATAGCATCGTGCCCCGTTCTGTGTCGTAGTTATTTGATGCAACTAGATATCAAACTGTATAATTCCTTTTTTTCTTGTTATTCCAGATGGTGTGTACTTGCATTAGAAAGACTGATGGATAGCAGTTGGCTATTAAACCAATGGAATTGGCAGTTTCTGCAGCTTTACTTTCTGAAATGGGCGTTTTAAAAGAATCCGAGTGGTTTAATGTACACAAATCCACCTTGGAAAGATACGTTCGTAAAGCTAAGAATACTCCCAACTACGCAGGTGGTAAATCAGATGGGAAATTTGAAAATGTGCTCACTGTACAGTAAAAAGAGGAGTTGGTAACATACCTGAAAACAATGGGTAGCAGACTTTTCAGTCCAACGATGAAACATCTCAGTGCCAGATCAATAGGTCATAAGGTAGGAGAAAGAAGTGGCTTACAACACAGGTTTGACAGAGAAACTTATCTAGCAGGCAGGATTGGGTTATAAGATTTATTACTAGGTGTGCTATGTGGTCTATTCGTAAGTCAGAAAATACATCTGGTGTACGAGCGATGGGATTCAATAAAGCGACAATTACAGTTACTTGGTATTAAACATTAAAAATGATATACGCTTTTCAAAATGACATTGAAGCGTGATCTTATTGTTAACGATTTGTGATAATTTCATATTTCTTAGTATAACTTTTTCATCAGATGTCTTAGTTTTAAGATAATATTCCTAATAATTTGAACGCTTATGCAATAATTTCACAAAAAAATTACTTTCGTGATTCTGCCCCGTGGATGGGCACGAACAGGAAATATGCGAGAATTTTCTTCTAAATTGTTCATCAGATAACTGTATGCATTAGTTTTAAGATGATATTCCTAATAATTTCAATGTTTATGCCATGATTTCAAAAAAAATTTCCTTATCCCATTCTGCCCTGTGGGTCGGCCAGAACCGAAAATGTGCAAGATTTTTTTTGAAAAAATGTAAAAAACACGTATTATACAGTCTTAAGTGGTTTTCAAGTAAGATACGTTGGGTTATATTCGAAGGTGATTCTTTTTATCCTTTAGGAAGTGTTTTCTTGTGCTCATTGTTTAACAAAATTTGTTAAACGTTAAGTATACCGTTCCGTACTGAGTCCACCTGCGTGTCTGATTTCCTTCGCTATTTTTGACGAATGTAAGCTTGTTATTCGTCTGTAATGACGACTTCGTAGAGGGGACGCTAAAACCTAACCTTCAATCTTTATTTGAGACTGTTTTCCACACCCAACTGTTTTCAACCTAGCTGGTGGCTATTTCCCAAGGTCCTCATTATCAACAGGACGTCACACCTCAACATCCCTTTTGTTACTATCTGCATGCAGAGGAAACTACAGCGGCCATACGGTCGAGTTTGAAATTAGGAATTAATAATTATATTTAAATTGTGATAATACTATAATTAAGATGAAAAGCGAAGTCATGCAGCCTTTCAGAGCCTGGAGCACACTGGAGTAGCACGTGGGAGCAAGACGGTTTCAATACCCGTCAGATCATCCCTATGCACATGATCCGTGACGTTCTTAAATCGTTCCAGCAAATGCCGCGGTGGTTTCCGAGAAAGGGTGAGGCCGATTTCCTCTCGCATCCTTGAAATAATCTGTTTGCCCCTCGTCTTTAATGACCTCGATATCGACGGAAAGTCAAATACTTATCTTCCAACACATTTACTCCGAGATTAACCTGCTGATCAATGGAAGCCTCCAGAAAACCTTGACTGAAACCGGTAGCTCGGACCTAATTCAAAATTATTTCTAGAATAATATTGTTCACCGCCTGCTCAGGTAATGTGTGTTTGTATGCGGACGTTCCTTTCGCGAGCACGCATGCGTCCGCGCTCGCGCGAGAGCGCGCGCGTGTGTGTGTGTGTGTCAGTGCGTATGTGGACCATTGTCTAATCGTGTTGATCTTTGTTTGACTGAAATATACCTGCAAGATTTAACACCACAAGAGCTGTGATTGACAGTAGCCTTTGTGGCTTACCTGCAAAGGTGAAGTGTAATTCACTTTTGCTTATGTCCTACTGTACTATGTACATTAATAGACTATATCAATTATTAATCATAAAATGGAGGCAAACATTTCAAATTTAATCATTGAAATAAATTATAGCTTCCAACATCATTTCTTCTCTTGTTCGTGAATCACTTTCTGCAAATATTTGGATTTAACACAGTAAAAATGATAAGTAATTAGTTTGTAAACATTTCAGTTCCTAAATCATTATAATGATAACTGGAAATTGAATATACCTTTAGATCTTATTAAATTTAAAAATTCATTTTTCGTTTCAATTCTTCAGCATGCAATATAATCTAAAAGATAAACTAAAGCAATTACGTTTGTCAGTCACACAAACTGTTTTAATTTATCTTTTATGTCACAAAAAGTTGTAGTTTCCAAAACACAGTTCAATATGGATGTAATAAAATTTAACATACTACCTTACTTCTCCGTGTACCTTACTATTGTATGGCATTTCTCTGCACACATTTCATGCACGGTTGTTACGCTAATACTTCTTACATATATTTTTCCTTGAAACAAATTTCATCAATTAAATCCACCAACGCTTTTAATATTTCATCTCTTCTCCCATTCGGAATATTTCATATTCCATTTCTTTTGTAGGTAATTCCAGTCACATATTTTTATTCACGTTGAATAATATCATTCGCCCATAGACTCCTAGCAACATATAAATTAACTTTATACCGGAGGATTATTTCTCTTGTAAGATTACCTAATTACTTGCAACTATGGAAACATCGTTTATCTCAATAAATTAGTAGTTATTACAATTTTTCCATAAATCTACAGCAATTACGTAACACACTGAGACGGTCCAGAAGCTACCACCTAACTTTCAAACGCTACCCATTGTTGGTTGCTAAGTTTTTGGTATATTTCGTTCCGCTTGAGTAACCATGAGGAACGCCATTCTGAATTGCCCATTTAAAGAATCAGTTGTGCGTAATTATAGCACGATCACTTGCTTGTTCTAGTACTCTACATTTTCGGAATTTTTCGTCGCCAATTCTTACGCGCAATATAATCCTATCGTTGTTGGTTTCAAGACTGGGGCGAAAGAGCGAGATGGCATTCAACTGTGTTGTGTACAAAGAGTGTCATTTAAGTGAATTAGCAGCTTGTAGTTTCATGGGTCAGGGGATGCGGTGTCTTTATTAACACAATACACATTCCGTATTACTTTTATTTACGCTGAATATCGTAAGTCCAGAACTATCATTAAGATAATTAGGTTAACAAATCGAGGAAATTATTGTGTAACTAGCCACTAATGACCAAATCTCTCTTACATCAAAATAGTCAGGAAATGCCCCTGATCAACTCTGGTAGTTTATTGTAAGATTCCGGGTCACTTTTTTAAATAAAGTTCTAGAAAATATCTACAAGTACTTGTTATGACCTGCTCACCAAATTTACGATATTCACTGACAAATAAAAGATTTTGTTTAAAAAAAATGGCTCTGAGCACTATGGGACTTAACATCTGTGGTCATCAGTCCCCTAGAACTTAGAACTACCTAAACCTAACTAACCTAAGGACATCACACAACACCCAGCCATCACGAGGCAGAGAAAATCCCTGACCCCGCCGGGAATCGAACCCGGGAACCCGGGCGTGGGAAGCGAGAACGCTACCGCACGACCACGAGATGCGGGCGATTTTGTTTAGCTACTGTAAATTTAGTTACGGCGGAAACAAGTATACACGAGAGAACTATTCCCGATAACCTAGTTTTTAGTTTCACTCATCTGACATTAGGGTGGCATTGACGTTGAAATTTAATAAGATGTGTCGTGTCATTTTCGGAATGTGATGAAAGTAGTCTACAATTATGTTGACTCATGACCATACCGGAAGTAAATTCGAAATACTCTACCCATAAAATCGAGGAACGTAATTGACTGTCAATGTGTGCTAATCTGAAAATTAATTGAACGTAACTGTAATGACTTAATCAAAATCGAAAATTTGTGTTTTGTACGAAGAATAAAAGTGCAGTATTGAGAACCAGTTGCCTGAGATTCGGCAGCTGAACGTCTGGCTCCTCGAAAAATGTGACGTGAGTTAGAAACGTGAGTTCCATATAATTACCGTCTTATTTTCCACATGAATTTAACAGAGCACGCAAAAATTTTTTGTATTTCGTGAGAACCGAATAAGGCTCTATGGTTGGGAAGGTTCCCAATTTGTTGAAAACGTTTCCCCAGCCATGTTTGTTGTGAAGGTTAATAGCGAGTCTTGCCTATAATAACCCGTCATTACAGCCGACTGTCTGTCATCATCGGTACAGGCCCGGGTACGGATGCCGAAACCTCACGACGCAGCTGAGTTATTCCAAGTGGAACTTTACCATTAATAAAGATGCACCGCTAACAAACAAAGTAAAATCGAAGACAAATGACTGTCTCAGAGCTGCTATGAACATCCACAAATTTCGCTTAGAAAACTTGAGAAACGAGACACTAAGAAAGCATTCTAGCAGCATTAAATCCTTAAACCAGTATGTATATATGAGGAGTCCCGACAAACCTTCCAGATGCTCATGTGATTCAGTGTGAGTTCTCTGGATTGAGCACCGAGCAAAAAAAAGGTGTTTAACAGATTTTTGATGAAATTTTACATGGTGCTGTAGGAGAAATGGATAAGATATCTAGAGCTACAGCTCGCATACATAAGTTTTAATATCCACTGGGTATGGAAATACAGCTCTTAGAATAATTTGATGTAACGCATCCCACAAATTTCATCAGAACCATACAGGCAAATAACTGTAAGTCACTGGATGAAAAATATTAATAAGTGCACATGAAATCGTCAGAAGTCCATTAACAGATTAAAAAACTTTTATGTTCTTTTCGTAAAATTACGTGCAGCTCTTTTGAAGAAGACTCGGTGTCAAAACTCGAAACAGAAATGTGGTGTATTGTGGTCATCCTAACGATACTAGAACTGGTCGAATGAAGCATGTTGTATGAGGTTGTTTGTTGTTGTTGTTGTTGTGGTCTTCAGTCCTGAGACTGGTTTGATGCAGCTCTCCATGCTACTCTATCCTGTGCAAGCTTCTTCATCTCCCAGTACCTACTGCAACCAACATCCTTCTGAATCTGCTTAGTGTATTCATCTCTTGGTCTCCCTCTACGATTTTGACCCTCCACGCTGCCCTCCAATGCTAAATTTGTGATCCCTTGATGCCTCAAAACATGTCCTACCAACCGATCCCTTCTTCTAGTCAAGTTGTGCCACAAACTTCTCTTCTCCCCAATCCTATTCAATACCGCCTCATTAGTTACGTGATCTACCCATCTTATCTTCAGCATTCTCCTGTAGCACCACATTTCGAAAGCTTCTATTCTCTTCTTGTCCAAACTAGTTATCGTCCATGTTTCACTTCCATACATGGCTACACTCCATACAAATACTTTCAGAAATGACTTCCTGACACTTAAATCTATACTTGATGTTAACAAATTTCTCTTCTTGAGAAACGCTTTCCTTGCCATTGCCAGTCTACATTTTATATCCTCTCTACTTCGACCATCTAAATAGCAAAACTCCTTTACTACTTTAAGTGTCTCATTTCCTAGTCTAATACCCTCAGCATCACCCGACTTAATTCGACTACATTCCATTATCCTCGTTTTGCTTTTGTTGATGTTCATCTTATATCCTCCCTTCAAGACACCATCCATTCCGTTCAACTGCTCTTCCAAGTCCTTTGCTGTGTCTGACAGAATTACAATGTCATCGGCGAACCTCAAAGTTTTTACTTCTTCTCCATGAATTTTAATACCTACTCCGAATTTTTCTTCTGTTTCCTTTACTGCTTGCTCAATATACAGATTGAATAACATCGGGGAGAGGCTACAACCCTCACTCCTTTCCCAACCACTGCTTCCCTTTCATGCCCCTCGACTCTTATAACTGCCATCTGGTTTCTGTACAAATTGTAAATAGCCTTTCGCTCCCTGTATTTTACCCCTGCCACCTTCAGAATTTGAAAGAGAGTATTCCAGTTAACGTTGTCAAAAGCTTTCTCTAAGTCTACAAATGCTAGAAACGTAGGTTTGCCTTTTCTTAATCTTTCTTCTAAGATAAGTCGTAAGGTTAGTATTGCCTCACGTGTTCCAACATTTCTACGGAATCCAAACTGATCTTCCCCGAGGTCCGCTTCTACCAGTTTTTCCATTCGTCTGTAAAGAATTCGCGTTAGTATTTTGCAGCTGTGACTTATTAAAATGATAGTTCGGTAATTTTCACATCCGTCAACACCTGCTTTCTTTGGTATTGGAATTATTATATTCTTCTTGAAGTCTGTGGGTATTTCGCCTGTCTCATACATCTTGCTCACCAGATGGTAGAGTTTTGTCATGACTGGCTCTCCCAAGATCCGGCGACGCACCATGCTGAAGACAGCCATTTGGTAAAACAACATGTCCTGCTGCCTGAAGAAGTCCGTAACCCACAGCTGCACATCCTCGTCCGACAGGGATCGTCGACCCTTTAAATCATTTTTTAAGGGACTGTAGGCATGATAATCGCATGGGGGAAGAGCATCTTGTGTCGAACCGGACGTAACTTGGCGCACAAATCCACAACGGTGGTTTTCGATAGACATGCTGCACCACACACATTCTTCTTTCTCCGAAAGATGTCTGCCTGTGCTCGTCCTTCGGAAGCCATTAAAGAATAACAGGACACTGGTCCTGTTTGGACGCATTTGGTAACAACGTCGCCGTAGTTCACGTTCCGAATTTACTACACGCGCATCGGAAAGACACAAACGCCACTCTGATCACATGCCTACATGTCGGTGCTTACATAGCCCCGTTGGAATCGAGTTACGTTGAACATACGCTTCAGTAACGCCCTTTACCGGAAAATTTTGATGGCCTCTTAAAGTACAGGAGAACGTCTATAAACATGGTAAGACGAGAGGTACTGGTACAGGTTTATCAGTGAGGGCGGGTAGGGGAGTCCGTAAGGGAGAAGGCCAGTGTCTTATTTCTAACACAGGCATGTAGAGAAATAAAGGTCATTAAAACTGGCAATAAACCATACCTCAGAATAAGGAGGAGGTACGGGATGAACCAGAAATCCGCCGACAAATTTTCAGAGGCCGTCATGGATAGCTTCTGAGTATTTTGGTGTAAGAGAAACACGTTCTATGTCGGCTCGGTAAAGAGTAATACTGTAATTATGATTTATTGGGTTTGTTATCCTAATCATCTTTGTTTCTGTTAAAATAGCATCATATCAATTAAAATGGCATTTTTATGTAAATTGTTCTAACGCGGAACGAATAGATTTCTATTACGTACCTATATAGTACAGATGCAAAAGTAGTTTGATAAAGTCGCCTACTCTGCAGGAGCAGCTCAGAAGAGGTTTGTTATGCCCTCTTCCATTGCCTTCAGTGAACACACATACGAGGCCTAATTATCATCGGTAGATCTGTACCTACTGATTCTTAAGGAAGTGTAACTCATCCACTATAGAAATAGCTTCCAAGGCTCTTGTTTGGCGGTTCTTGTGTTTTGTTCATCAAGTTGAGATTCTTACCAGGTAGATCTGACGGAAGAGCTAGAGAAGATTCAGCTAAGAGCACTTTCCGGGCGGTGTCGGATTACAATTTTCTTCCTCCCACATACATCTCACAGAATAATCACCACCAGAAAATTTGTGGAATTAGAGATAATACAGAGGCTTACCGAGTATCATTCTTCCAACGCCCAGTTCGCGAGTGGCACATGGAACGGAGCATCTGTTAATGGTAAATGGCTCTGAGCACTACGGGACTTAACATCTGAAGTCATCAGTCCCCAAGAACTTAGAACTACTTAAACCTAACTAACATAAGGACATCACACACATCCATGCCCGAGGCAGGATTCAAACCTGCGACCGTAGCAGCAGCGCGGTTCCCAACTGAAGCGCCTAGAACCGCTCGGCCACAGCGGCAGACCACTCCGCTTCACTGGCAAGTGAAGTGAGGCACAACTCGCTTTTTACATAACCTCTAGAGAAATAATTTAACGGCATTACATGAGGCGAACGCGCTGGCCGCACAACTGTCCTGCTAAACCAGCCCAGTGTTTCCCTTAGCTGTGCTCGCGCAAATAGCCTGAAATGTAGTAGTTTTCGATCACGCTGTATCACAGTTGGCTGTGCAAAACGGACGATACTGTAACTAAGGGTTCCGTATGTCTTGTATGCGGAATATGATGATAAGGCGTTACAACTGAGGGTACCGACAGGCGTAAAAACACCGTGGGATTAATACACGTTCCATCCCCAGAATACTTTTGATGGTGAGATCTAACGACAATGGAATCTGAGTTCTGTTCCGACTGATAAAATAGTCGTCGATAGTCACGTGAAAGTTTGTCCTAGTTTGTGATGTGACGTGTGTGACGCCCAAATGTTGCAGAGCATGGCGAGAGTAAACATACGGTATCTGTTCATTCTGTTTTAAAATTGTGTAGTGAACATAGCAGTACGTGGCGTGCTAACCATTTTGAGGACTCTGGGATGGAAACTGGCCTAAAAAGCATGGCTCACAGAATGTTGGAAATTACACACGATTCAGGTTTTCGAGGTCAATAGTGTCTAGGGCGGTTCTTCAGTATATCAGAGAGAATGTTTTCACACGAGTAAGCCGGCCGGAGTAGCCGTGCGGTTCTAGGCGCTACAGTCTGGAACCGAGCGACCGCTCCGGTCGCAGGTTCGAATCCTGCCTCGGGCTTGGATGTGTGTGATGTCCTTAGGTTAGTTAGGTTTAATTAGTTGTAAGTTCTAGGCGACTGATGACCTCAGACGTTGTGTAGCATAGTGCTCAGAGAGCCACACGAGTAAACCGCGGAACAGGTCAACCACAGGTGTCCAACGAACGGAGGCACGACATGTCTTCAGAGGCATACAAGGGGATCGACGGTCTACGGTGAACCAGAGAGCCACCAACTTGAATTTGTGGCGTCAAGAGCAGATTTCTACCAGGTACGTACGGATACAGGTGCAATGTACAGGCTTCAGCAGACGACCGACTCGTGTCCCTTGCTGACATCTCGACACGGAGCCCCCTGAATCGTCAGTGGACCATGGAACAGTGGCAGCGTGGACTGTGGTTCGATGGAATCCGGTTTCAGTTGTATCGAGTTGATGGGCAAGTCACAGTGTGGATATGCCGCATGAAGCTACAGATCGTGAGTCTCAACAAAGTCGCGTCCAGGCAAGTTTTGGCTCATTTTTGGTCTGGGCTGTCTTCAAATGATCGCAGTTAGGCCCCATTTTCGGGCTGCCTGGATCTATGACAGGTGCACGTTACGTTTGGAACAACTGAATTTCTCTCTGGCATAAGGCTACCTTTATGGATATGTTATACTTAACAGGACTATGCAATATGCCACATGTCACTGGCTGGTCGCTGAAGGCTTGGTGCACACTATAGTAAATTCACGACGATAGCTTTGCCCCCTTATATCACCCTATCTGAACCCCTTCTAGCATTTAAGGAAGTCCGTGCACACTCGATGAACCCATCACCAGCTACACAGGAAGAACTGTGTGCAGGATTGACAGATGCATGGATCAATATCCCTTCAGAACGATTCGATTCATAGTGTCTATACCTGCATACTGCAGTTTTGAGGACTTCCAGACGAGCGAATTCCTATTAGTATTATATCCACTGTTTGTGAAGACATTTTGGTCACTCAGTACTATTCGGACTCTAAAAATTAAGTCTCTTTTGAGAATAATAGAATACTGTTTAAGGCAGGATGACTATTGTTCTGACTAAGAAGCCACCTGAATGAATTCCATATAAGCTATAATATCGACTGGTCCTAGTGAATGTGCTTTCTGCAGGTGGTACTATTGTTGATTCTCCTCCTGAAATATCCTATAAATGACAATGTGAAAAGCAGTCATAGTATGTGTACTTGTTCAAGGTGTGCACCAGAGTTTGTGACACTTGCATGGAGCGACACTTGTACGGAGAGGAAATGTGTTGACTTCTGTACGGAGCCAAGGACAGTGGAAGCAGTGGACAGGATGTTCCAGAAAGGGGATACAACGGCCTGTCAACTGCTACCTGGGTCGTATTCTGGGGAAGGCCAAAGCTCATTTACTGCACAATGTTCCCTGCCCCACAGCAGTTTGTAGCATGAGTGACTTTCTCCCAGAGATGTGAACTGCCGTTGACCTGTGACTGACAAGTAGGGTTCTTTCATTTAGTGCTGAAATAATGGAGTTCGCCGAGACCACTAGAGGGACGTCTTTACTAATTTACAACGGGCATCAATACGTAGCGGACTATACAACCAAACAAGAAGTGACTTACTGGTGCTAAGTAAACTTTAAAAAAGAATCAATGCAAAGGAAGACTATCCACAAAAGGTAACACAGTTTTAGGGGAAGGTAGGCATGTTTGTATTTCAGACGAAGTAGCAAATGAAGTGCAAAAACATTTTGTCAATGCAAAGAAGTGGGCAAAAGAAACCGACGTCACAATTCCATCAGTTTAAGTTGAAGAAGTACTGCAGCTCTTGAATCGAGGCTACGACTAAGTAACATCGTTATCATCACAAAGATGTGCGAAACAATCATTACATCGCATTAGGCGAAAATGTATTGGAACTACGCAAGATCTCACCGATTCTGGGTGAATATTCTTCGAAGGGAATAATATCCTGATGAATGATGGTAGCATCTGTTTACTTGCAGGTGACAACAGGGGATCGAATGACAGAATACAGTTTTTTTCTTTTCAGCGAAAAGGAAAAGAGTGTTTATCAAACTGCGAATTATTCTTTGTGCATGGAACGTTCAAGAGTTCAAGCAAGCAATTTGGGCAGTTGCTTATACTCCACGCCGACCTTAATAGTCCTTGGGAGGAAACAACCATCATTCCAGTTGTTCACGCTTCACTGCCAAATAAAAATCGAGAAACATCTGAACGTCTTTCAGAGCTATTAAAACTAACGTACGTGGCTGGAACACTGCATATTTCATGATAGACTTCGAAACTGTCATCGTCTAAGCAGCTAACAGTTTGTTTCCTGGAACAGAGATTACTTGTTGCAATTATCATTTTAATTGATGTTTGTGGAAACAAAAGTTCAGTGTTGTGGCCTCGTTTCAACCTATAAGGAGAATAAGGAAATACGCTGTCACATAACAATGTGTTGTGCTCTATCCCCTGGAAATGGTGGGTGGTGGTTCGCTGTGTATTCAAGAGAGCACGTCTTAAAACCAAATGCTCCAGGATTCTTATGCATATTTTGTGGACCAGTGGCTCGATAGCAAACATATGCCAAGAGATATGAGGAATTGCAGCCAAAGGTGCCATCGCACTGCTGAAATCTCAGAAGAATGGAACCGAGCAATAAATACATTAATATCAAAAGTTCATCCCAATGTTTGCTCATTACTGAAAAAACTTAGAGAAAATGCAGAGTACCACAGCCTCCAGTTTCATCAGCTGATTTTAAACTTTGATGGGAAAGAAGAATAAAGTCAACAATGTAGACTGACAAAACGATTGCAAAGGCTTTAGAGAAACTCCAAACTGATGGGAACGTAAAAAAACTGCTGACTTGCGTAGCGTGTACACAGAAGTTGCTATGACGAAGGAAACGTCAGAATCATTGAACAATTTGTAAATTAAAAGTAATCGTTGGCAATCTTGTAAATATTGTAAATAAATTTAATGGGGACGAAAAGAGTCTACCCTCTCGTAGTGTTCCCTGGAAACGACACAAAATCGGCTAAATGTCTCTTGAAATTTGTAAAATATTCCTGAAAAGGCTATCCCGAAGGCCGAGCCTTTTCTAACGAATAATTGCAGCATTCGCTTTGAGGGGTTCTTAAAATCAAAATCTCTGTGGGCAGACATCGAAAAAGATATCTCTGCAGAGGAAACGCAGGCAAATGACATACAAATAAATCCATATTTTCTCCCTCTGTTAGAAGATAAGCAAATCAACAAGAAACAGGTAAAGACAAAGTAAATTATCATAAAAATCGTGGTCGCAGTTTTGCAGCCTTTCAACATATGCTAAAACTAAGTTGTAGTAACACATGTCGTAGACTACAGCAGGCCTGTTGAGGATGCGGCTATGAGAGCAAGAGCGTTCACGGTAAAACAGGACGGTCAGACGTCATTACGTAGCGCGGCACAGCCTACTAGTAGCGCAGCGGAAGTGCAAACAATGTGCTGTTTTCAGAGAAATGACCATAAGAAGGTTTGGCATAGCCTTAGGTACGAAAATACAGTATGTACGTCACCAAATACTGCACCAAATATTTAACTTTTCTTGTACTTTGGCGATAGCAACCAAATTTTAAAATCGTGTCTATTACATAAAGATGCAGCAATACTTAAGTTTTAAAGCCCATAACTTCATTGGTTTTCGAGTTCTCAGTTTTCAATGTGAGTCTAACGGTATTCTTGAAATCCAACTTTTGATACTCACACCACAATTTTCACATCCCAGACTTTCTAGCGACATTTACAAGACACACCTGTAGTTGAATGGTCCTGTGCATTAATTTTATGAGAAATGTTAGTAATTTGTTCTTAGTTTTTATTTCAAATTTCAACCTTAAATTTCCTTTGATTATCGGTACATAAAATCGATGATACAATAAACTAAATGCATTTTCGGTAATATTAATGCACAGAACTGTGCGAACATTTACACCATCACATTCAGTAAACGTATAAACCAAGCATCCTGCACTGACACGTTGATGCTGATGTGTATGTCAGTTTCGTAGTTCATAACAAAAATTTCGCCCATATTGGTTAATATTTATGATAAAAAGTTGGCACGGAGCTTAGAAAAACAGACTTGTAGTGAAATGGACTTTTATCATTTTATCAAAAAATTATTGTTACTAAAAGACACACACCCATTAAAATTCAGCGGCTCTATAACCTTACAGATTCCTGTTTATCTGAGGTTTGTTCTTGTAACTTCAAGATCAGGGTAGTCTTTCTTTCGAAATTTCCAAATAAAAATCTACTCCTAGTGCTCTTGAGGAGGTGCAGTGGTGGGGATATCTGATTGTAAGTCAATGCCAATTCCTTGAAGTTTGTTGATTCTACTCAACAAGGCTTCAGTGTATTCCCTAAATTTATATTTCTGCACAGTCATCAGGCAAAAAAAAAAAAGTTGTTTTCAACGACCGGCTGCCAATTGCTTCTCTAAGATCAGAGTAAAAATGGTTCTGTTTGATGGTGATAGAAATAAAAAATTGTCTTTGGTGTTTTCAAGTGTTCCACAGCCACTTATGCAGTCTGTATTTCCGCCAATTATGCAGTCTGTGTTTCCAACATTTCATAGACGTACTTGTAATTCGAATACAGCCAAATCCTTTTGGCATCTAAGAGCAAACGCTCAACGGACATGAAACCGCCATTAAATTTTTCCTCAAAAAAATTTAAGTTTTAGGGTGGAGTCTCTTTTTAAAATGGAGAGTAGCTGTCGTTAAAGAAAAGAAAAGTAGTATGATGGTCGGGATAGGATCTCCAAGGATATCAGACACCTCAGCATCAACGTATCAGTGCAGGATCCCTAATTTATATGTTTATTGTATATGATGGTGTCTTGGTACGTTTAGTGCTCTATCAATGTTCTTCAAAACTTTGAACACAACGAAAAAAATCTGTTTACAACAACATTGCAATAGATTCCACGCAAAAGATTATGGACACTTGGAAGGCGAACAGCAAGAAGCCGATGTATACTTTTTTTTTTAAAGAAAACCTTTTAAGCGATATGACTGAAGAAATTATTCACAGTATGGAAATAGAGAAATTTGGCCAATATTTTCACTATGAAGATACATTATTGTTTTCGAGAAGAACACCAAACCAATGAATCTGCAGTTACATCAAGAACGCAAGAAGTGGAAACTCGGGCAGAGCTAGAATTTACACACCTACGTTTGATGTTTGCGTGATTAGTTTCATAACAAAATTAGTCTCGATCCTCAATGTAAATTTTCACGACTTTACAAGTCTGTAGCAATGATTATGTCGATGTTTTGACTTACATGTACATGCTAATTTGATACGCCACGAAGAGAACGAAATCCACTCACAGAGGCTCATTGGCAGACTTAAACTTCAGAGCATATCTTCGAATTAGCATTACACAAAAAGTGGGGCAAGACATTGATCCTTCAGTGAAAAACAAAATAAGTAATGTTCATTGACAATCTGTGTTCTTATACATTTACATCTACATCTACATGGATATTCTACAAATCACATTTGAATCCTCGCAGAAGGTTCATCGAACTACCTTCACAATTATCTATTATTCTAATCTCTTATAGCGTGCGGTAAGAACGAACATCTATATCTTTCCACGCGAGTTCTGATTTCCCTTGTTTTATAATGGTGATCGTTTCTCCCTATGTAGGTCGGCTTCAACGCAATATTTACGCATTTAGAGGAGAAAGTTGCAATGAAAAACGCCTTTTTTTAATGATGTCCATCCCAAATCCTGTATCATTTCAGTGACACTCTATCTATTTTGTGATAATACAAAACGTGCTGCCCTTCTTCCAACTTTTTCGATGTACTCCGTCAGTCCTATCTGGTTAGGATTCCACACCGTGCAGTAGTATTCTAAAACAGGACGGACAAGAGTAGATCTGTTACATTTTCTAAATGTCCTGCCAATAAAAAGGCAGTCCTTGGTTACCCTTCCCCACAACATATTCTGTCTTCCTTCCCATTTAAGTGGCTCGTAATTGTAATTCCTCGGTGTTTGGTTGAATTTACGGCCTTTAGATTCGATTGATTTATGGTGTAACTGAAGTTTAACGGATTCCTTTTAGCACTCATGTGGATGATGTGACACATTTCGTTATTTAGGTCAATTGCCAATTTTCGCACCGTTCAGGTATCTTTTCTAAATCGTTTTGTAATTTGTTTTGACCTTCTGATGATTTTACTAGTCGATAAACAACAGCGTCATCTGCAAACAACCTAAGACAGCTGCTCAGATTGTCTCCCAAATCGTTTACATAGTTAAGGAACAGAAAAGGCCTTTAAAACTACCTCGAGGAACTCCAGAAATCACTTCTGTTTTACTCGATGACTTTCCATCAGCTACTACGAACTGTGACCCGTCTGACAGGAAAACACTTAACTGAGACGATATTCCATAAGCACGTAATTTTACTACAAGCCGCTTGTGTAGTGCACTGTCAAAAACCTTCCGAAAATTCAGAAATACGGAATCAATTTGAAATCCATTGTCAACAGCACTCAACACTTCGTACGAGTAAAGAGCTGGTCGTGTTTCACAAGAACGATGTTTTGCAAATAGGTGTTGACTGTGTGTGTCAATACACCGTTTTCTTCGAGGTAATTCATAACGTTCGAACACAATATATGTTCCAAAATCCTGCTTCATATCGACGTTAATGATATGGGCCTGTAGTTTAGTGGATTACTCCTGCTACCTTTCTTGAATATATGTGTGACCTGTTAAACTTCCCAGTCTTTGGGTACGGGTCTTTCGTCGAGCGAACGGTTGTATATGGTTCTTAAGTATGGAGCTATTGCATCAGCATACTCTGAAAGGGAACGTAATATGTATACAGTCTGGATCAGAAGGCTTACTTTTATTATGTGATTTAAGTTACTTCACTACTCCGAGGTTATTTAGTTCTATGTTACTGATGATGGTAGCCGCTCTTGACTCGAATTCTGGAATAATCACTTAGTCTTCTTTGGTGAAGTAATTTCGAAAGGCTGTGTTTAGTAACTCTGCTTTGGCAGCACTGTCTTCGTTAGTATCTTCATTGCTATCGGGCAGAGAAATCATTGACTTTGTCTTGCCACTAGCATGCCTCACATACGGTAAGAATCTCTTTGGATTTTCTGCCAGGTTTCGAGACAAAGTTTCCATGTGGAAACTATTATAAGCATCTCGAATTGAAATCTATGCTAAATTCCGAGCTTCTGCGCCAATCTTCGAGATTTTGCGTTTGTTTGAATTTGGCATTTTTTTTTCGTTGTTGCTGCTACAGGGTTCTCACCCGTTTTGTATACCTTGGGGAATCAGCTCCGTAGTTTGTTAATTTATTTGGCATAAATCTCTCCATTGCTGCCGATACTATTTCTTTGACTTCAAGCCACATCTAGTTGACACTTACATTGTTAACTTGGAAGGAGTGGGGATTGTCTCTCGGAAAGGTGTTAGGTGAATTTTTGTCTTCTTGTTTGAATAGGAATATTTTTCGTTTATTTTTGGAGGATTTGAGGATTACAATATTCAGTCTCGCTACGGAAATCTTGTGTTCACTAATCAAATGGCTCTGAGCACTATGGGACTTAACATCTATGGTCATCAGTCCCCTATAACTTATAACTATTTAAACCTAACTAACCTAAGGACATCCATGCCCGAGGCAGGATTCGAACCTGCGATCGTAGCAGTCGCGCGGCTCCGGTCTGAGCGCCTAGAACCGCTAGACCACCGCGTGTTCACTAATCCCTGTATCCATTTTGATTATCGTTATTAACTCGGGATTATTAGTTGTTAAGAGATCAAATGTATTTTCACAACCGTTTACTATTCGCGTGGGCCCATGAGCTAGTTGCTCGAAATATTTTTCAGAGTGTGCGTTTAGGACAATTTTGGATGATGTTTTGTGTGTAGGGGCCTACCTCCGGAATTAAATATTTCTTTTCACCAACATATAGAGGGTAAATGGGAGGTCGATAAAAGGAACCAACTATTAATTTTTTACCTCCATTTCGCGAGAAGATAAACTGCTTCTAACACCAACTAACAAGCCACCGCCAACTCTATTTATCCTGTCCTTTCGTAACGCCGTTTGGTTCTTCCCACAAATTTTTGCTGAAACTATTTCCAGCTTTAGCCAGCTTTCAGTGCCTATAACGATTTGTGCATCAGTGCCTTCTATTAGCGCTTGGAGCTCTGGTACTATCCCAAGACAGCTACGACAATTGGCAACTGTTATACCCCCCATGAAACATGGACCTTGCTGTTGGTGGGGAGGCTTGCGTGTCTCAGCGATACGGATAGCCTTACCGTAGGTGCAACCACAACGGAGGGGTATCTGCTGAGAGGCCAGACAAACGTGTGGTTCCTGAAGAGGGGCAGCAGCCTTTTCAGTAGTTGCAGGGGCAAATGTCGGGATGACTGACTGATGTGGCCTTGTAACACTAACCAAAACGGCGTTGCTGTGCTGGTACTGCGAACGTCTGTAAGCAAGGGGAAACTACAACCGTAACTTTTCCGAGGGCATGCAGCTTTACTGCATGGTTAAATGATGATGGCGTTCTCTTGGGTAAAATATTCTGGAGGTAAAATAGTCCCCAATTCGGTTCTCCGGGTGGGGACTACTCAGGAGAAAGAAAACTTGTGTCCTATGGATTGGAGCGTGGAATGTCAGATCCCTTAATCGGGCAGATGGGTTAGAAAATTTAAAAAGGGAAACACATAGGTTAAAGCTAGATATAGTGGGACTAAGTGAAGTTCGGTGGCAGGAGGAACAAGACTTCTGGTCAGGTGAATACAGGGTTATAAATACAAAATGAAATTGGAGCAATGCAGGAGTAGGTTTAATAATGAATAGGAAAATAGGTGTGAGGGTAAGCTGCTACAAACAGCATAGTGAAGGCATTATTGTGGCCACGATAGATACGAAGCCCACGCCTACCACAATAGTACAAGTTTATATGCCAACTAGCTCGCAGATGACGAAGAGACTAATGAAATCTATTATGAGATAAAAGAAATTATTCAGATAGTAAAAGGAGACGAAAATTTAACAGTCATATGTAACTGGAACTCGATAACAGGAAAAGGAAGAGAAGGAAACGTAGTAGAGTGAATGTGTAATGGGAGTAAGGAATGAAAGAGGAAGCCGCCTGGTAGAAATTTGCACAGAGCATAATTTAATCATAGCTATCACTTGGTTCAAGAATCATCAAGGAAGGAAGTACACATTTAAGAAGTCTAAAGATACTGGAAGGGGTCAGATAGATTATACAGTGGTAAGACAGAGATTCAGGGACCAGGTTTTACATTGTAATACATTTGCAGGGGCAGATGTGAACTCTGACCACAATCAAATGGTTATGAACTGTAGACTAAAACTGAAAAAACTGCAAAAAGGTGTGAATTTGAGGGAATGGGTCCTGGATAAACTGAAAGAACCAGAGGTTGTAGAGAACTTCAGGGAGAGCATTAGGGAACGATTGACAAGAATGGGGGAAAGAGATACAGTAGATGAGGAGTGGGTAGCTTTGAGAGACGAAATAGTGAAGGAAGCAGAGGATCAAGTAGGTAAAAAGACGAGGGTTAATAGAAATCCTTCGGTAACAGAAGAGATATTGAATTTAACTGATGAAAGGAGACAATATAAAAATGCAGTAAATGAAGCAGGCAAAAAGGAATACAAACGTCTCATACATGAGATCGACAGGAAGTGCAAAATGGCTAAGCAGGGATGGCTAGAGGACGAATGTAAGGATGTAGAGGCGCATATCACTAGGGGTAAGGTAGATGCTGCCTACAGGAAAATTATAGAGACCTTTGGAGAAAAGATAACCATTGCATGAATATCAAGAGCTCAGATGGAAACCCAGTTCTAAGCAAAGAAGGGAAAGCAGAAAGGTGGAAAGAGTATATAGAGGGTCTATACAAGGGCATGTTCTGGAGGACAATATTATAGAAATGGAAGAGAATGTAGATGAAGATGAAATGGGAGATATGATACTACATGAAGAGTTTGACAGAGCACTGAAAGACCTAAGTCGAAACAAGTCCCTGGGAGTAGACAATATTCCCTTAGAACTACTGATAGCCTTGGGAGAGCCAGTGCTAAGAAAACACTACCATCTAGTAAGCAAGATGTATGAGACAGGCGAAATACCCTCAGACTCCAAGAAGAATATAATAATTCCAATCCCAAAGAAAGCAGGTGTTGACAGACGTGAAAATCACCGAACTGTCAGTTTAATAAGGCACGGCTGCAAAATACTAACACGAATTCTTTACAGACGAATGGAAAAACTGGTAGAATCCGAGCTCGGGGAAGATTAGTTTGGATTCCACAGAAATGTTGAAACACGTGGGGAAATACTGACCCTACGACTTCTCTTAGAAAATAGATTAAGGAAAGGCAAGCCTACATTTCTAGCATTTGTAGGCTTAGGGAAAGCTTTTGACAAAGTTGACTGGAATACTCTCTTTCAAATTCTGAAGGTGGCCGGGGTAAAATACAGGGAGCGAAAGACTATTTACAATTTGTACAGAAACAAGATGGCAGTTATAAGAATCGAGGGGTATGAAAGGGAAGCAGTGGTTGGGAAGGGAGTGAGACAGGTTTGTAGCCTATCCCCGATGTTATTCAATCTGAATATTGAGCTAGCAGTAAAGAAAACAAAAGTAAATTCGGAGTAGGAATTAAAATCCGTGGAGAAGAAATAAGAAATATGAGGTTTACCGATGGCTTTGTAATTCTGTCAGAGACAGCAAAGGACCTGGAAGAGCAGCTGAACGGAGTGGTCAGTGTCTTGAAAGGAGGATATAAGATGAACATCAACAAAAGCAAAACGACGATAATGGAATGTAGTCGAATTAAATCGGGTGATGCCGCGGGAATTAGAATTGGAAAAGAGACGCTTAAGGTAGTAAATGAGTTTTGCTGTTTGGGGAGCAAAATAACAGATGATGGTCGAAAAAGAGAGTATATAAAATGTAGACTGACAATAGGAAGGAAAGCGTTTCTGAAGAAGAGAGATTTGTTTACATCGAGTTAAAAAAAAAAAAAAAGTTCAAATGCCTCTGAGCACTATGGGACTTAACATCTGTGGTCATCAGTCCCCTAGACATAGAACTAGTTAAACCTAACTAACCTAAGGACATCACACACACCCATGCCCGAGGCAGGATTCGAACCTGCAACCGTAGCAGCAGCGCGGTTCCGCACTCAAGCGCCTAGCACCGCACGACCACAACGGCCGGCACATCGAGTTTCGATTTAAGTGTCAGGAAGTCGTTTCTGAAAGTATGGAGTGTAGCCATGTATGGAAGTGAAACGTGGTTGATAAATACTTTAGACAAGAAGAGAATAGAAGCTTTCGAAATGTGGTGCTACAGAAGAATGCTGAATATTAGATGGATGGGTCACAAAGCTAATGAGGAGGTATTGAACGGAATTGGAGGGAGGAGAAATTTGTGTCACAACTTGACTAGAAGAAGGGATCGGTTGGTAGGGCATATTCTGAGGCATCAAAGGATCACCAATTTGGTACTGAAGGGCAGCATGGAGGGTAAAAGTCGTAGAGGGAGACCAAGAGATGAATACAGTAGGATGTAGGTAGCAGTAGGTACTGGGAGATGAAGTGCCTTGCACAGGATAGAGCAACATGGAGAGCTGCATCAAAGCAGTCTCTGGACTGAAGACCACAACAATAACATACCGATGGTTACTTTATCTACGTTCTTCCTGTGTTTGACCTGCACCCCTTGTGACTGAAGCCCTTTCTTCTGCTGTCCTGAGACCCTCTATCCTAAAAAGAAACCACCTCTGCTACCTGCACAGCAGCCTCTTGTGTGTAGTGGATTCCTGACCTATTCAGCAGATCCCGAAACCAAACCAGCCTCTGTTGGAAGTCGACGAATCTGCAGCCTACACAGTTACAGAACTGTCTGAGCCTCTGATTGAGGCCCTACACTCGGCTCTGCACCAGAGGCCTGCAATCGGTCATGTTGACTATGCTGCAAATGGTGAACTCTGCTTTCATCTCGCAAGCAAGACTGACAGCCTATACCACATTTGTTAGCTGATCGAAACCATAGAGCATCTCTTCCCATCCAAAGAGACACGCATTATTGCTACTGACGTGTGCCACCACCTGCAGTTGGCTGGTGCTCTTCATGGCATCTGGAAGGACACGTTCCACATCTGGAATGACCCCACCTGGTACACACAGGGAGTGCACATTGGCTTTTTTCCTCTTCTTGTCAGGCGTTTCCCCAAGGGGCCCCATAAAGTGCCTAATGTTGGAGGTCCCATCTATAAATAATCCCACCATTTGTGATTGCCCAGATCTTGCAGGCTGAGAGGTTTTCTCTTGAAACAGAACAAGTGACTGCATCTGGCTGAGTGGCAGTGTCAGCCACAGACAGCACTGGGAACCTGTTTACATGCAGCCCCCAGGGAAGTCTTTCAGTGCCTGCTACTCCCCAGTTCGACCTCCCACTCGACCACAGGTGAGGGGTCAACCTGAGTGCAGGCTGCAACTGGGATGGGCACTGGTGAGAACCGATCGGAGGACTAGAAAGTGAGGGACGTTCGTGGGAACCCCACGGCTGGCACACAGCAGTGGTGCCCATTCACTGCAGCTTCAAGCTGTGTAACCGAAGCCATCACAGCCTCGAGCTGAGAGGAAAGTGTCACCAATTCGTCACACCTCCGCACACAACAACAGCTTAAATAAAATAGTTATGAAATATGAATTTATCAGCTTAAATTTAGTTCTAAAATGGCAGTCATCATAAGGCTGCAACAGTCGTTAGACATACCATGTTCCTTATTTAGCTGCTCCCTGTTGTTTGCATCGTCAAAATGTTAAAAGACATGTTGAATTTCATTGTCAGTTCTCATTATGATAATTTCGTTGCCACTTCTCATTAATACAACAGTTTTCAAAATATAGTTGCCACAAAACGCGTTAATGAGCCGCCATGAAGCGTGTGGTGTCACAGCCAGACACCACACTTGCTAGGTGGTAGCTTAAATCGGCCGCGGTCCATTAGTACATGTGGGACCCGCGTGTCGCCACTGTGTGATCGCAGACCGAGCGCCACCACACGGCAGGTCTCGAGAGACGTACGAGAACCCGCCCCAGTTGTACGACGACGTTGCTAGCGCCTATACGGACGAAGCCTTTGCTCTCATTTGCCGAGAGACAGAATAGCCTTCAGCTAAGTTAATGGCTACGACTTAGCAAGGCGCCATTAGCCTTACATAGTTGGATAGTTATCGTATGAAATGTCTCATCAAGAATGCTGTATTCACAACAAGGATAAATAAAAGTTAAGTATTAGAGGAGCTGCATACTTTTCTTATTAGAATTCACTACTTATCCTGTTCCAGAATTCACGCCCGTCTGCGTTAGATAGCGTGCATTTCGGCCTCCTCTATCTACAAGGTGTTGGCACATTCACCAACACATCAAAGCGATACCTCGTTGCTCACTGCTGTGGTGAGAGTGTGAGCCAGCTCGCACAAATGGCTTTGCTGAACTGCTAGACTGCCCAGTGTGCCTGTACCTTTGGAAAGCTGGTTAGCCCAGTAAGAGACCCAGCCTCAGTGCAAGTGTCACTTCATGACATCACACCATGCAAGTGTTCCAGTCCCGTGTTAATGACCACAGCATACACAAAACCATATTTTCTCACATCGTGTCTTCCATCACCAACTTAGTGAAGCTCTTCGTCCTAACTGAGGCTTCTGTATGGATGATGGTTTTGTAACTGCTTGAGGGCAGTGTGTGTTAGAGGCACAGAATAGGAGAACCCCTACTAAAACCCCTCAATGCACGGGAAAGGAATTCTAGTTCTGGTAACTCCCCTCTCACATGAGTGACGTATAATGCATACAGTAATAGTAATGATGTCTCAAAATTTTGGCAATTTACTGTTTATCAGATAAGCATGCATTTTTTAAAGATTTTGTTGACACAGCAACTAAACAGATCACCAAACTTCAGCTGAAACCACTGAAAGCGGTCTTGCGGAGCTCGTTTAAGGAAATTCAGTCAATGAAGAATATTAAGACAGAAACCAGGGAATAGGAAATGGAAATGTTGTGTGGCTAGGACCTTCCATCAGATAGACTGTTCGCCTGGTGCAAGTCTTTCGAGTTGACGCCACTTCGGCGACTTGCGTGTCGATGGGGATGAAATGATGATGATAAGGACAAGACAACACCCAGTCCCAGAGTGGAGAAAATCTCCGACCGAGCAGGGAATCAAACCCAGGCCGTCAGGTATGACAATCCGTCGTGCTGACCACTCAGCTACCAGGTGTGGGCACCAGAGAATGATGGTTAGTCATAGAAAGCAAGCTGACTACACTTAGAAGACTGGATGGAGACCAGCGACTATAAAAAATGAGCCTTAGAGTCAAGGATGAACAAGATGAACATGTAAGGTGGCTATAATAATGAGCGTATGGCACTGGTGGCCGGGAGAACCCTCGCGGGGCGGTCCTACTTACAAACAACCGATTGCGATGTACATTGTTGTGATCTTTGAGAACGTGTCAAGCTAACGTTAACAGATGAGCTGCTGTGTATTTTAATGTATACTGTGTATTTTATGACGTAACAATCATCTGTGAGCGCTTCGTTCATGGATAAGGCCATATGCAGTAGAGGCTTCTTCATTTTAAAAGCTTTATTTATGACAAAACTTTATATTGTGTGCTATATTTTTTATACATGACAGCTTGGGGTGAAGTCCAGCTCAAAATGAACATATTGTGTAACAAAAATGTTTGAATACCTGAAGATGATAGCAAAGTCTGTCGAAAACGATTTTTTGTAAATAAATATTGATGCAGTCTTGGCTTTAGAAATTTTTCACCGAAAAAGAATTTAAGAATATTGGGATTACTTTGAAGCTCAAAGAAGGCAGCGGTTGAAGCAATATAATTCACAGTAGACTGAAACGTAATGAAAAAGATAACTCAAGGCGAGTACATCATTGACAACAGATTAATTTTCAATTAATAACGGCTACTGGTGACTAACGGATTCGGAGCATGTAACCGCAGAGCTGTGGTCCTTTCAGGAATTTCAGTTCATTTTTATGTTGATTCATTGTGGACGGTTTAGTGAACCATCATTTACCCGCCTGAGATTCGCCAGAAATAAACTATTTCAGCCTTTACTTTGCCTAACCGTACCTATCGTGTCAACACTATCTAGACATACGTGTCGTTCCTCTCGGAAACGACGCCCTGAGCAGTGGGCCTTACATTCCCGCCTTGAGTTATGTAGTTCTCGACGAATTAAAACACCTTTACACCTCCCGCCGCAGATACAAGGAAGGTCGATTAAACCGCCTGCGCAGGTTGGAATTCTCTCCGACGCGGGTATATAAATCAGCGAATCTCCACTTAGGCCGGTGTTGAACTGGCGAGCGCGGCTCGCGGCTTTTACGATCTCTCAAAGAGGAGCCGGGCGGGGCAATAAATTAAGAAGTGGCCCAGTAATGTTAATGAGCCCGCGGCGGATGTCCGCGCCGCGACAGCCCATTGTCTCGCGGCGAGCGGCCAGCCGCTACCTGCGCCGCATTCCTCAGCCGGCACAACAAATGGCGTGTTTTGTACACGGCCGCTATAATTCCACAAAAGGCGCAGCCGACTGCGAAACGCGGCCCGCTTCATTTCGCGACCGTCACTCTCGCCTCACAGCATGTGTTCCGGAAGCCAATCCTCGACAGTTACTCACGTTTCACCCCACTGTACTGCAACTTTCGGTTAAGTCTTAACGAGTAATGTTCAGTTCTCAAATCTTTTGTACACATGAATTAGAGCTTTGCTCGCAAGCCACCTTTTCGTGTGTGGCGTAGGGTCTTTCTAATACCACTGTTACTGGCCATCTCTTGCCTGATTGTAGTGGTGCGTGGAAGATAGACTGTCGATAAACCTTCCTATCAGCTCAAATTTCTGTGATTTTCTCGTCGTGATCTTATAACGATACATATGTGGAAGGGAGAAATATATTGCCCGCTTATGCTTGGAACGCACACTCTCGGAATTCTAACTGTAAACCTCTCTGCTGGGGTGGGTTAAATCGACCGATTAAAACCGATACCGGCATTTTAGTTCTGGATAGCCAGTACTTTTCGGTATTTGTTTGAACTCAGCTATAACAGGCGCTTTTCAATTTCCATTAATAACCGAGTAAAAAACCGAAATATCAATTAGCCATAGCGACAGACCAAATTTTTTTCGTTTTTAAATAAACTTCTTTTTTTAAAAAAATACGAGTGATTTTTATTCGTAAAATTTGGATTGTTTCGAAATATTCCTTAATTATAGGAATTGGGAAAAGGGGTCAGTGCTAGTTTAATAACACTGCTGACAGAAGCGAGCAACAAGCGCATAGCATAATAATTCTTACAGGATTGCTGAGACGATAATGTTCCTGTTGCCGTGTGTCATGGTTTAAGGTACGTTGTGCGTAAGGTGAGCGAGACTTGCCGCAGTCTCGCTATCGTCTCTGCACATACGTTGTATTGCTTAATAGCACCAACCCTAGTTTGGAAATATTTTTACGAAGTGACTTAACAACGATGTTCAATGCTTTATTTGCTTTGCAAGATTAAAGATTTCTCTATTGTTTCTATGAAATTATAAAAGGAGAACTAAATCATGGTTACAGTAAATATTAAAAACTTAACAGTTCATTCATACCACACAATAAAAATAGAAAGTAGTTGATCTGCGGTGCGTGTCTACATAATATGCTTTTATCTGGTTGTATCCCTTGAAAGCGGACAAATTAACCCTAAAAAATATTTCTTCAACCTCAGCTTTCACCCTTTTGGCCTGAGTATTCGTAATAGGCAGATATTAGTATGATCCTCAACTACACCATGATTTTTGAGCAAAATTCAAAAAAAATGGAATCAACAGAAAGATACTGGTGACTATTTTGTATTATTGAACCACTTATCACTTTTCGAGAAAAGCAGCGAACTGTTGACGGAGTAAGCTTCCTTTCATTTGCCTATTAAATAAGACTTTAACAGTCAGGCTAAACTGGCGTGAAAAAAGAAACGATATAACCGAAAATCGATTGTTTCAGTGATAACCACCATCCCTACTCTTCGCGATACTCAACGACTCTCCAGTTGCGTTTGCCACAGCAGTTTGTTATGCATCTCCGTAATGTTGTCGTGCACAGTAAAGGATCGCGTGACGAGACGCACTGTTCTTCGTTGGATCTTCTCTATCTCTTCTTTTAATTCGATCGGTAAGTATCCCAGACTGATGACCAAAACTCAACAACTGGTGGCATAAGTGTTTTGTAACCCATTTCTTGCAATGATGTAATACTTTTCTGTAAGATTTTTCCAACGAATCTTAGTCTGACATTTGCTTTTCCTTCATTTATTTATATAGAGTCATTCCACTTCAAATGCTCCGAATGATTAGTCGTAGGTATTGTACACCTGTTAAGGTTTCCAGTCATTTCTCACCAATAGCACAATGGAACAGTAAAGGATGTTGTCGCTGAATACATCACAAGTATTCACGTTCAGCCGGCCGGAGTTGCCGAGCGGTTCTAGGCGCTTCAGTCCGGAATCGTGCGACCGCTATAGTCGCAGGTTCGAATCCTGCCTCGGGCATGAATGTTTGTGATGTCCTTAGGTTAGTTAGGTTTAAGTAATTCTACGTTCTAGGGGGCTGATGACCTCCGACGTTAAGTCCCATAGTTCTCAGAGCCATTTGAGCCATATTCACGTTCAGGCTCAACTGCTAGTCCCCTTACCAGTCACCGATCCTTCGCAGGTCTTCCAGCATTTTTCTATAGTCTTCGGGAGCTACAGTCTTCCTGTAGACAACATCGGCAGAGAACTGCCTTGTAGAGCACTAGATGTTATCCACTACATCATATAGGCGGATTCATGTGCCCCTACCTATAGGTTTGGTGCAGCCTAGAACGCCATCAATAGTACCACATGCACGAATTTCATATCCTCTCAGTCGATCACTCGATACGCGCGAATTATTACCGCTACAGAAAAGATGAGCATGACATTTATATTGGAAAGTTAATGTAGTTAAATGTTTTTACTAGGATATGTTGTCGCTGGAGGCCATGATTTCTGAATTATTCAAGATTAATGTATTTGAAGAGTCAAATTTGTAGGTTTCCCTCAAACAATTCGAGAACTACGGCGAAAAAATATCCCATTGCCAAATTTAACTATTCTGAATTTCCTATAAAAAGGTCCTGTTCATTTCTTCTGTATCACTACTAGTTTGCCCATAGCGAGCGAGAGAATATGAATATCTCACGCGTCGTTTTCGAAGTCGTTGCGGATTGTATAATTCTCATAAGTAGGTGCATTTGAATCATCCTGATATCTGTATATTGTAAACAGAAGTGGCCCTGTAACACTTGCTTGGAGCGTCTTTACATCTGTCGACTTCGTCTAGTTGAGAATGTCGTGTTCAGTGTTATCTACTGCAAAACCCAGTGAAAAATGTGGTCCGATACTCATTAAGTTCGTATTTTGTTCACTAAACAACAGTGTTCAAACGTATCGAATGCCTTCCGGAAGTGATGGAACTCGGCATCAGTCTGGGCGACTTTGGATAAAGCACTCTGGGCATTATAGGCTGCATTTTCCCTTATTTAATGTGTCGAACGTCCATAACGGTGTTCAATATACAAATTCCTGACACTGAAACAGTATGCTAATTAGGGACTGTATTCGTGCCACAAGGTTTTAATCTATTCGTGTGTTTCAAAATTTACATACAGGGTTGCGGAGTGAAAGATTTGTTCTTGAAGCGTGAGATTTGGCACAAGCCCCCTCTCATATTTCTATCTTACTCTGAGTAATTCGATTTTCCTCTCTAATTGCATGTGGTGAAAAGTTGCTATTCCTTCACACGCAGACTTCCCACGCAGCGTCTCTCGTCACCCGGGTGGTCCGGTGACAGGCGGGCACTGCTGATCTTGAAAGGGTAATGCCGGCCCGCATCTCGTGGTCGTGCGGTAGCGTTCTCGCTTGCCACGCCCGGGTTCCCGGGTTCGATTCCCGGCGGGGTCAGGGATTTTCTCTGCCTCGTGATGGCTGGGTGTTGTGTGCTGTCCTTAGGTTAGTTAGGTTTAAGTAGTTCTAAGTTCTAGGGGACTGATGACCATAGATGTTAAGTCCCATAGTGCTCAGAGCCATTTGAACCATTTTTGGTAATGCCGATGGGTGTGAGGGAGTCGAGTGAATGCTTTCCAGACGCCGACATTGTCATAATAGCGGCGGAGACACGCCCGCAGGGGCCTGAAGGAGCGGCTGGGCAAGAGATTCCCTTACTTCGCTGAAACTTATTGAAAACACTTTCTGGTGGGCTACCAGTGAGGCTAGGGAATGACTTGTGTTCCCAGGCAGTTTGGGCGGGCAAATTCCCGCGTTTTCTGCATAATCGTAACTGTGATTGGCTTGCTCAGGGCATAGCTCCGTGACACAGCTAAATCGGCGCAGAAATTGGCGCCAAGAATCTCAATTGGTAGAATGGTAGTGCTTCGGAAATTGAGTGGAATTCTCCGCCGGTTTTCGAGTTGCTGATTGGAACGTTTAACCACGGCCACTGTCGTGGGGGCGGGAATGTTCTGTGTTCGGCTCGTACGGGTGCTCTTGAGAGGGTCGGCTCTCGCCTTTCGGTCGGAGTAGGTTACAAGTTTGAGCTCTCGCTGCTCTGGACAGCCTGTCTTCTGTTGGCTGCCTAATATACTTTTATTTAATTGTAACTGTTTGACGAAGTTGCTGGAGTTTCGACTTCAACGTAACTTTCCGAGTACAGTTGGCAATTGAGCGTCCTGCGTACAAGCGGCCTATGTTGTCTGTCTTGAGCAGTTTTGGCTAAGGTTGACTGTATCGGAGTTACTGTGTGACTTCGCTTGTTAAAATCAATCACTGTACCGTCAGTGATTGTGTGGCGAGCCTTCTTCGTCTCCCTCAGAGGCGCATTTGTATTGCTAGGAAGTCTTTAGTCTGGAACAACCAGACCAGGATAATTTGTTTCGGGCTATACTCGCGACATTATCATCACCACGACGGGATGTCGAAGCAACCAGCCATCGCTTCCAGTACGCCAGATCGTGTTCCTTGCAGTTAAGAAGACAGCTTGGTAATGTACGTCCGCAGCACCGGCAAAGCAGGCATTTTTGCTAGGCGATAATCAGAGCTCAGCAGAGCGCGCCTGTTCGTCTTTTCTAACTTTGTTCTATCTTGGGTGTCCATTGTCTGAGTTCTCACTAATGTAGCAGCAATTAATGTTGGGTTAGCTGTGTGTCTCTCTTAAGATTTGAGTGGCAAGGAATTGGCTCCACATACCACTTCGTCATAAACGTCACAATCTAGTTTAGGGAAAACTTCACCTTCACAGCGTTTGTTTGAGTATCCAATTTGAGCCAATTTGACGTATTGTAAATGTTTCATGTGTTTTTGTTTATTATTTTGCGTTTAGTCTTAATAAATCATATTGTTATTTTGGACAGAACTTTCATTCTGTTAATCGGTAGAGCAACCCTATCATTTCTCACTACGTTAATGAAACTTTCCTTTATTTAATTAATTTCTAACAAATTACATTATTGCAGGTGCCAAACTCTTTTCTACTCCACCTGCAGGGTCGATTACAGTCAGTTTGCGTTTCTTCTTAATTCATGTGCAACAGCAAAAGTCGGAGTTAGAATAAGGGGGGGCTTAGATCATCATTTACATACGAAAACTCTAGAAGAATTTAGTGTTAAATACACTGCTAGCCCCGGCACCTCGCATGCAGTTCCTATGCCACCTAACGCATTTCTCAGCGATATCAGGGTACGCAAAAAAAAAAAAAAAACTGCGAAATTTGGAGACTATGAGGAGATACTGGATGAACTGAGGATAGATGAGTGTGCATGTGGATGTGTGTGTGTGTGTGTGTGTGTGTGTGTGTGTGTGTGTGTGTGTGTGTGTTGTGTATGCGTGCGTTCGTAAGAGAGTGAGGGAGGGTGGGTGGTTGAGAGTGGCTGCTGCGTGTTAAGGAAAAGCATCAGTCGTGCCTGAATGCCTCAATCGGTGACAAAGTTACCCACGAAATACAAAGATCCATATTCGAGTCCATGTCTGGCACACATTTTTAATATTTCAGAAATGGCGTTCGGTGTACAGCAGAGGAACAGTTTCATCTTAGTATTAACCACATACGACGATGAGTTAAATCCCCAATAGCCACTATGTTGTTAGAGAAAAAGGAGCAATAACTCGTTTCACCATCTATACACATGTTCAGACTGCTATGTTAATGTCTTAATGTGTGACTGCAGTGCGATGACTGAGGCGTTTGGATACGGGCGATGAGAACCGCCTGTTCAGCTACCAATGCTCCACTTTGTGGATATTGTGTCGGCGTGAAACACAGCGGCCGCAGGTTGCATCCTCTGAAACATGCGCAAGTCAGTATAAACAGACGGGTCGTTGATACGGCAGTTCAGTACAGACACAAACAGTGCGTGTGGCTTCTCGTCATCACTTTGCAAGTCTTATTGTCCGCAGTCACACCTATAGGTTTTCTTACATCAAATCTAATTTTGACTCTTTATATTTTTTAATCACATCTTACAATCACGAGATACTTCAATTACCGAGGGGACATCACTACCATTTCCATAATTTTAATCTTTTCCTCCCATATAATTTGCCTCGCATATAATATGGGGTTTTACCACTAACTGAAATGGTAGTAAACCTCATGAATACCTCATAATGCGCAACTGCATGGAGGCTAATCTACGCTTTAAACCGATATTGTTGCGCGTACTATTGTCTGTGCGGTGGCGGACATAGGTCGGCCGCAGCCACGAATATTACTGGCCCCTACAAAAGAAAGAAGGAAAGAAAGAATACATGTAAACCACATGTTAAATAAAAAAGTGTGATATTAATGTATTATCTTCATTTAGTTTGAATATGGTGTGTACAATTACCACTTATTCTCAGAGTCTACGCGACTTTAGAGCTTCCATCTTGAGCAATCTTTCACTTCTTGATTGGTAAATACCACCGTGGACATCTGACTCCCTAGTGTTAAATCTGTGTTACCTTAAGTAATATAAATAATTATAAAATAATAATAATCACAATGTTCTGACCCAATATCTTAACAAAACTGCACAGAGATTAAAAATCCCTCAAACCCACTTTTGCTGAAACGTCAGTTCTTAAATTATGAGGTATAGGAGGTTCTTTTTAGCAAAAAAAGAAGTTTCCCTGATCCCATTTTAACCTCTTGCATTCAGCAGAGATTTCTAAAATCCGTCTAATCCTGAAGTATTTTTCCTAGATTTCGACTTATTCAAGTTTGTGTGACTGAATCTGGAATGTGTTTAAGGCAATGCTTTAGAAAGAGAATGATCACCCACTGCTTATGAGGGTCTGAGCCTGTTGTATATTCTTTGAAGTTGTTGACAATGCAGTCATGTAGTATTCCAGCTGTAGCTCAGCGAGCAGCTGAAACCAGCAAGTGAACCTAGTTCCTATAGAGTGAGTATACTAGTCGTTTCCTTTCTTGAGTCTGTGAATAAATGAAAAGTAACCAATTATTTTTCGGTATTGCGTACTTTTATCGATTGCGTGTGTATTTTACTAGTGTAAAATTGACTGTGCAGTAGTCTCACTTCTGGGCGGTAGCCAGCAGGAGAGCACAGTTTATATATAGAGCAAAGAAAAAAAAGGAAGATTAAGGTTTAAAGTCCTGTCGACATCGAGGTCGTTAGAGACGGAACAGAAGCTCGGATTGATCGAAGTATGAGATAGGAAGTCTGCCGTGTCCTTTCATAGGAACCGTTCTGGTATTTTCCTGGATCGATTTAGGGAAATCACGGAAAATCTAAATCAGACTGGCAGTACGCGTTTTTGACCCGTCGCTCTCCCGAATGCGAGTCCAGTGTGCTTATCACTGCGATAGAGCGAAGGGTTTTGTGGTTTCATTAAGTGCATCTACTTGGAATTAATGGGCAGGTGTTTACATATTGCTTGTGTTGAGTAGTTCATTTCATGTCAGTAACTGTTTATATATTATTTTCATTTTACGGAAACGTTATCTTATTATGTAATTTAGTTTCAAACTGCCAGGCTGTTGTGTGGCATACATCCGACAATATTTTTGACTCTTTATAAGGATTTAATCCGTTCTGTCTTTTGTGGAAGCATCGTATAAGGCAACGCACCGAAATCTGACTTGCATAAACTAGATATTCTTCATTGTAGGGTGTTCCCTCTAATCCGCGAACCCATGAAATCGGTGGATGTTGTCAGACTGAGTTGTTCCTCAAGATCAGGTCGTAAATCCATAACGGTAGTGACTAAACAATGGGTATTAACATAAGCAACTCACAAAAATGCTGGAACCGAACTCCACTGCTTGTAAGATACTACGGCAAACGATGAATTAGCTTGCCTTAATCCTACAGGACACTAAATCTGTTTGACATCTTCTTTAATATGCTTCCGTTGCCATACACGCCACATAATTTTAGGAATGAGGACATCAGTTACGAGCAAGAATAATTTACTGAGCGATATCGTCCACCGTCTGCTTGTATACAGATGGTTCTAAAAACAGGAGAGGGAGCGGGGTACGCCTTCTTCTGCTCGTCTGAATGACTGCACTTTCATCTAAAACCCCTTCCTACGCCAGGGATTCTCACTCTTTTTTTTTTTTTTTTTTTTTTTTTGATCGGGAACCACTTCGGTTTCTTTGACATTAGCAGGGACCATAACGTTCAAGATAAATAAACTATGTCAATCTAAAACTGAACTTGAATGAAAATTTTTAACATATGCATTAAACTCGGAAGTATCATGTATCAACAGTACTATTATACGAGAGAACACTATACTACTTGGAAAATTAAATTTGGTTTTGCATCAGTGTGATTTTATTTTAGCTTGCATCTCCTGCACAAGTTCGATGATTCTGTGGCTAATATTATTGCTCAGAGCTACAGAAATGTCATAACCTGCTTCCAATAGCTTCCGAACTTGTTTCGAATTACCAGCAAAGCAGAAACCCCTTGTTGGCGCAAATAAGTTGCGGGAAAGAGTGTAAGAGAGCACAAGGTGATTTCTCAAATTTTAGTGCATGAAACTGCTTTTTTTAATCCAAAACTGCTCCAAAGAATCAGATTCGAAGGCGTCCCTGTAGTTTATGTGATTCTGGAACTCTATGAACTCTTCCTGGATTTCTTCTGCAACTTCTCAAGCAATAGTGCTACAAGGATAGCACTTCAGTTTTTGGTCAACTGTAGCTTCCGTTTTTTTATATTCTGAGAAGTAATGATTGAATTCATTATCCAACTTTTGCAGGTGACTCTTGATGTTTCCCTAATCATGTCATACTTTTTACCATCAACGAGTGTTTTCTTATTGCGAACGCCTAATAATTGTTTTGATCAATTTATCATATTCGTAACTGAAGGCTCCAAAAATATGCAAGTACAGTATCTTCAAAAGTAAATATATTTGCAATGCGTTCTTAATGTCTGTTTCCGGAACCTTGCAACTGCAGGTTCATACTGTTCAAGTGAGTGAGAATATACACAACATAAGCCAAATATATCTGGGACGTGAAATCAGAAAACTGCTCTAGTAAGTCTTTCATTTTTTTTTCACCTAAAAGCAACTCAACACCTTCTCTGAGTTCGTGTAACCTACCGAGATAGTTGGAGTTCATTTCAGTACACAGTTTCCTTTTCCTTTTTTTTTTTTTAAAGTGTGTATTTAAGGATTTGCATTTCATAATATTTACCACACTTATTGCCAATTGCACGGTATTATTAAGACATCCAGGAAGGTTCTTAGAAGCTTACGCCTACCGATGCGTTGTTATTGCTAAGGATTTTTACGGATTTCTTAACAGCGCTAGGCCTGAGCGTGATGCTAACATAGGTGGAGCGCCATCCGTTTGGAAACGGAAGAGCTTGTCCCTCAAAATATTATGTTTCTGAAAATATTCTGTGATTATTTTCGTAACGTCCATACGTTTGATATCGTTTCCAGTTGCCCTGAACCCAATAAGTCTTCTTCAATTTTGCTTCCGTCGTTTAAAAAGTGACAAGATATGAGTAACTGACAACAATCACATATTTCAGTGGATTCATGAAACTACAAAGCGAAGCATGGTGATTTTTTTACTCTTGAAACAAGTTGTTCCTCAATATTATTTGAAAATAGTTCAATCCAAGCTAGTGGTCACGTTGAGTCACATCATGTGTGCAGAACTTAAGAACGACGTAATTTACAAGGCGATGGTCTTCAGTCAATGAGAGTTGGACAGTGCCAAAACATTTTTGAAGTCAATTGGATACGTACACTTTTCCAGTGAAGGGCTGAAGGCAGCGATTCTGGACACTTTTACGTTTGTACTTTAAGGAGGCGGACCTGCCTGAGGTAACGAGTGGTATTCGATCACGTAGGTGATTGATTCTGGGCGGTGAACGGCCGCTACCAGACTTTATCTTCCGAAGTGATTTTACATTTCTATGGGTCTGAATTAAAATTTAGTCTGGGGATTCTACCACCATTCTCGCAACGCTCTCAAGGTAACTTTACTGCATGCCATAAGGGTATTATCTGTCTGTATTTTAAATGATCTCATAGGACCACTACCCGTTTATCTGAGGTCTTCATTCTTGAATAAACAGTATTCAACATATTTCTCTGTCGTCTAAATGAATTACAGACGTTAGAATAGAACCCTTGTTATTAAACTATTCATTTCACTTTTATTTTGTAATTCTATGTATTTTATTAATTCGCAACTCTAGCCCATGCATAGACTTTTTGACTACAAAATCACAGCTGCAGGTTCTTATTTACAGAGAATTATTTGCAGGACATGAAAGCAGACGTGCGCTTCGGCACCTACGAGTACATCGATCTATTCTTTTTAAACAGAGCCGTGCGTAGCCCAAATACCTAAAATACGAGTAATCACATGTTAAAGAAGTACACTAGCAATAACCATCAGGTATCGTAGCAAGGTGTTCTCACGCCTATATACCTTTTTGCAGTACCTGTTTTTGATTAAAAGAATTTGACATAGAATTACGTGCACTATTCTCTTTTACGTCAGTCATAAGTTGATAAGAATGCTGAGAACTAACTTTCAGTTAAGCTAATGATGCCATCGAACCACTAAGCAGGCAAATAAAATCAATGACACTGTCGGGCAAGATAAAAGTAAGCCTACTGCCTGTCCACGATAACATGTCTAATCGCGCTGTGGTTGTCGGGAATGGAAAGAGGCATGCCATGGCCCTCATCCTTACTGCTAAGAGCAGCGGCGCGATGAGGGGAAGGCAGCGTTTGCTGCTTCCCGTAGTGTTTGCAGCCTTACCCGTAACAATGTGTAGAGTAATTCTTCGCGTGTAGGGCAGCCTTACTGTGGCAGCGCTCGGAGACAAATGAATATCTTTTATCCAGTAATTTTCGGGTTTGCAGCAAGATTCCATCAACATTCTGCCACGATATTTCGGCTCAGAGACGTCCGGCCATCCTCAGGTGAGAAGACGAAGTACTGAAAAAACCTGATGCAGTCAGGTATTTATAGCGAATTCCGCGCCTGCGAATCGTACTGGAGGTTTACGGCGCATGTGTTAGGGGATGACATGCGCGATGGAGCCAAGTTGTGTGTGCTGTCCTCAGTGATACTCGCTGTGTATCGACTGAGCATGTCGATTCCGTTGTGACCGCATAATTTTAATAATTGAATTCCAATTCTTATCTTCCGTCCACCAGCAAAGAGCAGGGCCTTTGTCGGAGCCATTAAGAACGATTTACAATTAAGGAAGGCGGATGTTTATAAAAATCCCTGTGAGTGTGGCCCTGCATATATAGGTCAGACGACACGAGCGGTCCAGGAACGCTGTGCAGAACACGGAACACACACCAGTCTCTGGCAACCTTTAAAATCAGCAGTGGCAGAACTTTGCATCCCCACGGGACATTCAATGGAATACAATAATACCAAAATGTTAGCAACGGTTGCTAGCTTCTGGGAATCTGTAATTCAAGAATCCATTTAAACACGTCTTGCTGATAATTTAATGAATCGTGATAACGGCGTTCAGCTGGGTAAAAATTGGAATCTAGTCATTAAAATTATGCAGTCACAACGCAGTCGACATGCTCAGTCGATACACCGAGCGAGATGGCGCAGTGGTTAACACACTGGACTCGTATTCGGGAGGATGACGGTTCAATCCCGCGTCCGGCCATCCTGATTTAGGTTTTTCGTGACTTCCCTAAATCGCTTCAGGCAAGTGCCGGGATGGCTCCTTTGAAAGGGCACTGCCGACTTCTTTCCCCATCCTTCCCTAATCCGATGAGGCCGATGACTTCTCAGTTTCGTCTCCTCTCCAAAATCAACCCAGTCGATACTGCCGACCGCGGTGGCCGAACGGTTCTAGGTGCTTCAGTCCGTAACTGCGTGACTGCTATGGTCGCTGGTTCGAATCCTGCCTCGGGCATGGATGTGTGTGATGTCCTTAGGTTAGTTAGGTTTAAGTAGTTCTAAGTTCTAGGGGACTGGTGACCTCTGATGTTAAGTCCCATAGTGCTCAGATCCATTTGAACCAATTCTGTCGATACTCAGGGATAAGTTTGTTCTTACTTCACCACCATGGGCAGCACACACAACGTGGCTGCCTCGCGCATGTCACCTCCTAACGCATGCGCCGTAAACCGCCAGTACGATTCGAATGTACGGAATTCGCTATAAATACCATGGCTGCATCAGGTCTCTTCACCTACAAATCTTTGATCCACCTCATCCTTTGTTTTGCCAGCCTTACTTGGATTTCCGCCCCTCCCTGGTTCTATAACGCCCTCCAAATCCTAGAACGCCATACACTCTGCCTCCCCTTCCATATCCGCCTTCTGTCCCCCACACGCATACTCCACGACCTCATCGCCTTCCCCCACCTTCTCCTTTTTCTTGAACACATCCGCATCCTGTATACTGTCCGCCGACTCGATCCCCCCACCCCCTGGTGCCCCCCTTTCTCTTCGCCCCCAGCCTGTTGCCGCGCCCTTACCGTTGTGTCCCGCCCTCTCCCATCTCCACACCCTCCATCTCCTTTCCCAATGCAACTTCCAGCACTTACCCCTCCAAGATGATGAGCTTCGCCCTGACGTCTACCCCTCCGACCAACTCTAACACCACCTTCCTCCTGCCTCCTACTCAGGGCTCCCTCTCTCCCCCTTCCTTCTCCTGAGTGGCTTTCCCCCTCCTACACTCCCTCCCTCTCCTGTGCTTCCCTTCAGTGTCTCTGCACTCCCTCCTGCCTCGTCTTCCTTTTTCATCTCCCATCCCACCTGTCTCCTGCCTTTTTTAACTTTATGACGACTTGTTTTAATTTTTCCCTCATGAACGTCTCCATGTCAGTGGTATTTTACCTCCAGTGTCTCCTCTTACTCTGGTTCTATGACCCCCTTTTTATCGCCTTTATATGTAAATTTTCTCCTTTTATTAGCTGTCATGTCACTCGGCTGAAGAGCGGCGGATTGTGCCACTGCCAGCTCTGCTCTGCCCATGTGGGGCAGGGGAATGAAATCACAATAAAGAAAAAAAAATAGCTCTCTACAGCACTTCGTCCACTCACCTGAGGATGGCTGGACGTCTCCGGACCAAAATATAGTGGCAGAATGTTGATGGGATCTGGCTGCAAACCCGAAAATTACTAGAAGAAGAAATACGCCGGAAAAATGTCAGAATTCACAATATCTTTTAGCTAATGCCGATTTTCTCCATGTCTGGCAGCACCAATGAAACTGTCAATTTATCGTGGACACATAACATGATTGACTGACCGGCTTATGTCCTTCTGTGTCGTCGATAACTTGCCCTTCCCCAGCCACTCACGGTTGCCAGTAGTCACCAGGTGTATGTTTCTGCCGTAAAGGACGTAATTTATTATGGAATACAGACATTTAAGCTCATACTCACAGACTCGGAAAGCATTTTATAGAAATTGGAAAATCTGTGATGCAAAAAACTGTTTAACAGATATATTTTGGATGTATCGGTGATAGTAGGGGGATTTCCTCAGTATTATTTGCTCTACAGATTCGGTGTAAATTAGTAAAATATGGTACTTAAAAAAGGCGAGTACGCAGATTTTAATATATATTCACTTGGTTAAAGTAATCTTATGGAAGGGGGGGGGGTGATGCTCACCGGCTCTGTAGTATTCTTTATCAAGCAACACATGACCCCAAGTCGCTATTAATGGCGGGAGACCAACTTTCGTGATATGGGCAAGGTTTGGCGAGTGCGAATTTACTGAACTGGGGGCTGGGGAATGCTGTCAGTCCTCTGTAGCCGTAAGTACTGGGCACGCCTCACCAACTAGCGGCAGCGGCGGAAGGTTGTGCCTCACTGAGAGTGGGGGTCTTGGCTTAACCGCCCAGTTCACAAGGATGGTAAAACCTCTAGCAAAAAGCCTCAGTGTCTAAGCATGCTGCGCGATGATGTGATACATAGCTGTTGAGGCGGAACCTCTCGGGGACGTATTGCACTGAAGTATATAAGACTAACTAAGGCAAGTGAGGCCATATATGGGTGGACCCTAATTTCCAATGCTGTTTGTGGACGGCCATGAGTGTCACTTGTTCTTAAAGTCATCTAGTTTGGAATAAGAATGTCCTATGTTCCTGGAAGGGAAAAAAACTCAGGGGATAAAGGTTGTAGCACGTACCTTCTTCTCTGAGACGGAGATGGCATCTAAGGACCCTTAGTCACCTATTTTTCTGAAATACGTAGCCTCTTCATTAAAGTAACTTGTCCCAGAGATTAGTACTGGCACCCAGACATTAACAACTGAACGGAACACAACAATCTGCAACTATAAATGTAGCTGCAATCCAGCGCCACTGGGTACCGCAACAAGTTTGCCTACAACCGAAACATAACGGCAGCCGACTGTACTGTCAGAAGGAATAATACACGCTCACGGAAGACAGATAAAGTGAATGAGAAAAATGGTTCTGTTAAAACTGTCCAACCAAGTCCTGTAAGTTGAAGCTGGGGTTGAAAACTGTCAGGGGCAAAAGTTGGTGTCCGAAACCATTACACCATGCGAACTTGCTCCTGACCGATGGGTAGGACTACCACCATATTATCGATGGTATACACGTCGACGTCTGCCTGAGGGAACCAGCAAATTTTTCAAGTAGCCCATTCACCGACCTCTGCTGCAAACTCACAGTCACAAAGAAACCACAGGGGGAAAGGCAGAGAAGAAATTCATCGCTAAGATGGCTTCCATACTCCAGTGGAACACGAATGGGTTCAGGCCACATGTGGAAGAAAAACTAATATTCGCTCAGGGATGTTCCATATCTATCTGTCTCTAGGAGAAACATTTTAAGCGATCCGACGCATCTACAACTGTCTTTTTGAAGAGGGAGCTGAAGGTGGATTCGTTATTTTCGTAAACAACGCCTCCCACCTCTAGCCTTTCATCCTAACTACCAGCCTACAATCAGTCGCTATGTCCGTGCATGACCTTCATAGGTTGACAGTATGTTTCCCGTACGTGCCTCCGCATGAGGTTCTAGACGAAGAGGCTTTCACGGTTTCATTACTTAGCTACCCCGGAATATAATGCACATGATGTTCTTAGGGGATCTACAATAAAAACGCAATTCGGTACTGCAACGAGGTCGATAGCTGCTATCGTTCTCTTGGTGATTTCTCCAGCTCTTGCACAAACTGCTCAACGGCTAATGATCGATGACCTTCACTCAAATTATCGCCTCACGATCTACACTTATCTTTCAGAAAAGAGCAGTGCACGAACGAATGCGATCAGGAGCAGGAGGTCGACTCTGTATAGTTTTACGTACCCGTCAACTTAAGAGGACTTTGCAACCTTTCGGGTAACGAGGACTAAATGTCACCAAATTATGAGAGAAGGCAAAACCAGATCATGGCAAAAGTTTATGAACACCATAAACCGTTCAATTAAAAGTACAGCCGTTTGGCAGACCATCAGGATGATATGTGGGGAGGTTGGAGGTGCTGAAGAACGGCAGTCTCTGAGAGACATTGCGCATGCAGTGGCGGGTTGTTTCATTAGAGTTTCCACCACTGCCAGCCAGGATCCGGCTTTCCGGCACTACGGAGTGGCCACTGAGAGGGGCAACTGGGACTTAATTGCCAGCAAAGATGAAATATGCAACTGACGTTTTTCCATGTGGGAGATGGATTCTGCATTATCTGTGGCTTTTGACAAATCTGGTCACATGTTACGGTACGAAACCGGCCGATGCAAGGATATCCTCCTCGCCCTTTTTAACTGCGTTTGTGCATCAGATCGTTTTCCCAACTCCTGGAGATAAGAACTCCACTTTGAAGCCCGGAAGGGCTGTACATGCCCGAGTTGTGGTCGTAGTGTTGCCGGCACCAATTGCGCGGGGAAGACTTTGGAACAGATGATTAGCCGCCATTTGAAAACCTGGTCCTCCTGGAAGAGACTAGACAAAGCGCTTTCTTGCACAAGCATCAATTAATGCATATATATAACTTGACTTCAAAATAGCCCAAGATACTTCTTGGATGCAGAATATCCTCGGACAGCTCCATGAATAGCGCTTACGCGAACATTTTTCCCTTCTGTATGCGGCCCTTCCTGTTGTCGTTACGCTATCTTAAATATCGACAAGAAAATGGTGTCCCTCATTGTAATGTTTTAAGGGTGACTGCGTCCGCCACAGCTATCAGTACTACAATGTTAATAATAGAATCCCGGTCCAGTAGTCTTTGTTCATGAACTACGTCTCCATCTTTTGTTCCTAATTCAACCTTGCAACAACAACTTGCCAGTTGCAGCTTATTATTAGAAATCTAAAGGAATCATCAGCGAAAAGAGATTATAATTCTTTATATCTGCGTGTGTCCTTTTTAACCGTTTAAATCATCTTTTTAACTTTGCTGAATTGAGGATGAGGGACACCGCTCAAAGTTTTGAAGATACGATGTGCTTTCTGGGCCTCGCATTTGGTATTAAACTTACTTTGTTGCCACACCTTAGAAACCTGAAAACATGGCCCCTAAAAGCGCTAAATATTTCAAAATTATTTAGCCATAATTCATGGGTAGCAGATCGAATCTCTCTGTTCCAGTTTTATATGGTGTTTTTAGCTATCTCAACTCGTGTGTGTCTGCAGTATCCTCTTACTTAAAAACCAGCTGACAAACTCGGCATTGCCCTGATATTCATTTTCGCAATATTCTGTTAGAAACGAAAACAATGATCTCTTTTTATAGAGTAATATGGAAAAAACTTCATTGCCATGTATCCGTCAAAACACCTTTGGAATTATGAAACAGTCGTAGAAAGATCATTGACAGTTTCTGTGCACTGGGCGCAGCTACTTCGCGTGTCTGCAACGCGATATTGTAGGGAGATTGTTGCCACTGGTGTAAATGTTTCATCGGTTGGAACTCAAAAGGTCTACAGCGACTGACCAAAGATAATCAGGTGTTCGCAGAACCAGTAAGATTTTGAGAAGGAAAGCAGATAGATACTTCCTCTTAAATCATCAAACGGAGAAATATCTTCGCCTTGGAACTGCAGAGATGGAGGGCTTCATCCTAGAGTTGATCATAGATGCTGTGGCTGAACTTACAGCTCACAGCTGCCATAGCAAGCATCCTCTCACTGAGCATTTGAACGATGGTAAGCATGAGCCACGTTTTTGTGTAGTGCGACGACGGGATTGGGAAGTCTTTGCTTTAGTTCTCCGAATTCATTCATGCAGTCCACTAGTTAAACTCAACATGTGCTTAGGCCGCGCGGAGTGTCCGCGTGGTTCGAGGCGCCATGTCACGGATTGCGCGGCCCCTCCCGCCGGAGGTTCGAGTCCTCCCTCAGACTTGTGTGTGTGTGTAGTTCTGAGCATAAGTTAGTTTAAGTAACGTGTAAGTCTAAGGACCGATGACCTCAGCACTTTGTCCCTTAGGAATTCACACACATTTTTGAACATGGGCTTAGGTGAGAAAACTGGTGCCTGTATGTATTTTTATGGGTCTTCCCATTAACCTGTTGACTAAATCAGCGATCACTGGGGGTTTACTCAGACATAGTTAACTGTATCCCTTAATTTCCAATTCCACCCGTGCCAAAATATTAAAATGTACCATTTATAATTCATTTGAACTCCTGTACACTTAATAGTTATTTCTATTTCCTGTCGAATGATTGTTGTGAAGTCGATGCAGTTTAGTAGTAAGCAGTATTTTATTGTGAACTTTAGTTTCATTCCATAACTTGATGAAGTCCTTTCTCATTATATCAATGTGAGTTATGGTACCCACATTTCATGTTTAATTGGACCACTCATGTTTAAATTCTGATGGTCAAAAGTTTCCGTGGTGTGACTTTTTCTTAATATTTCACATTATGCTATGGGGAATGGTCCGTTCACTGTGCAGGTCACTGGGTTCAGATCTTGTTAGTATCATAGGAGTATGCTAAAAGCTCAACTGTTGTCTCACAATAACAAAGAGTTTCTCTTCTGCTTCGATTCCTTTAGCGACCTATAAGCATTGCAACAAATGCACCCGACAGATAAATTGATAAAAACAATCCAGGTCAATCTGCTACTTCTTGAGAAAACAAGAGAAGCATGTGTGGGTTAGATGGGTCAGATGGGTACCAGGGCGTCTATGAGTTTGGGGCCGGCTGATGTGGCCGAGCGGTTCTAGGTGCTTCAGTCCGGAACCGCGCTGTTGCTACGGTCGCAGGTTTGAATCCTACCTCGGGTATGGATGTGTTTGCTGTCCTTAGGTTAAGTAGGTTTAAGTAGTTCTAAGTGTAGGGGACTGATGACCTCAGATGTTAAGTCCCATAGTGCTCAGGGTCTTTTGAAATATTTTTGAATGAATTTTTGGAAATTAGCAAACAGACCAACCAGTCAAGGAGACCTGCGGAGAAAATCATGTAACATAATGTGCCACAACCCTGTAGGCTGCCTTTTCGCTGTTGAGTGAGAGAGCAATGCAACTGTAGCAAGAGGAGCTAATGACAGTGAGGGGCCGGCCGGTGTGGCCGAGCGGTTCTAGGCGCTTCAGTCTGGAACCGCGCGACCGCTACGTTCGCAGGTTCGAATCTTGCCTCGGGCATAGATGTGTGTGATGTCCTTAGGTTAGTTAGGTTTAAGTAATTCTAAGTTCTAGGGGACTGATGACCTCAGATGTTAAGTCCCATAGTGCTCAGAATCATTTGAACCATTTTTTGACAGTGAGGGAAAATGAAGCGCAGCTGGCGAAGTCAGGTATCCAGTTGCGGCGTATTTGTTACCGGTTACTCCAGTGGAATGAAGATTCCCTGACACACCTCATACTCTGTCGACAGACGTCCTCCTCCTCCTCCTCCCAACCCCCCCCCCCCCCAATCAGTAATGATACCTGTGGCGTGAATTTCACTATACCCCACATTTCAAATTAGTGTACTTTTGCTTGTGGTGAGGGAGTAGAAGAAGAATTAAGTTCGATATGCTTCCTAGCTCGTAAAGAGTGTAGTTAAAGTACTAAAATTTTTGGTAGTCTGGACTGCAGCCTAAGCATTTCGGCTGGAGATTCTAGTGTACTATAGAGCGGCCGGCTAAATCTCTACATTCCAACGATCAGCCAGCCATGGTGTTTGCTATACTATTTTTATTATTTCACTGACATTTCCGAGAGAGATAGAGAGAAATAGAGAGGTGGCTGTGTGTGTAATCTAATGGAGACAGCCTGCTACTGAAATAATGCTTTGTGTTTTTTTAAATATGTTTCTTAAATTATTTGTATATGAAGATCGGACTTATTGTTCATTTGTATACTCTTTAAAATTAAGAAGCTATAGTTGTAAATGAAGACTATTACTATCATTCAGTGCTTAGACTTATACGCAATGTAATCACGACTATAAATAAATCTTCTTAGTATACTGTACTGTCCGCAGTGCTTCACTTACTCTGCCAGTCTACTTGCCCTCCGCCACGCATCACACGGTGGCTTGAGCAGTATGTATGTTGACGCAGAATTGGGTGTAGAACTCAAAGGTACAGGCAAGATTTCCCCATTATGGACAAAGCTGGGGGGCTATTGTAGTGTCGGAGAGCCTCGGCAATACTGGCAATTCAAGAAGTGGAAAAGGTGTTGAAGGTGTGAATCAACGTTTTAAGCCAACTCAGTATCGTTGTAAGTGTTGCTGGCACTATGGTCTACGTACCCTTAAGCCAAAATAAATAAAAACAAATACTTTCTGTCAACAAAAATTCCGACACGGTTCATCAGTCAACTAGAAGAACTGGCAAAGGAAAGGAAGTTGAGTAAAATGAAACAGCAGGGAAAAGGTTCATCTACATATTCTGAAGTGTGAGTTTGTGAGTACCAAAATGTGTGACATAAATGGCCGTATCTTTTGAGTGAAGTCACTTAGAAAGTTAAATTATTTGCAACTGCAAGGGACCCTAGACCTTAGCGTTTGAAAATTTCAGCTTGATACATCTACCCATTCCTGAGAAAAAGCGGTCTTAAAAGATGGACAGACAGACCGACAACGAGTGGCAAAAAGTATTTATTTATGTGACATAATCAGAATTGACAGTTTTCGGATTTTTTTCCTTTAATTGCACTGTGAAATCTTGCTTGTGGTCAAAATCCATGAACCTTCGTCAATGAGAAGTGCCCTATAGGTTTTAATCAGCTAGTTTGCGAGTATCAAGGTAACTGACATAAATTGTAGCATCTTTTGGTTGCATTGACTTAGAAGCTAAATCTTTTACATCGATAACGGGACGTAGACCTATGTGTTTGACAAATTTCAGCTTCAGCATCTACATCTACATCTACATCCATACTCCGCAAGGCTCCTAACGATGTACGGCGGAGGGTACCTTAAGTACCTCTATCGGTTTTCCCTTATATTCCAGTCTCATATTGATCATGGAAAGAAAGATTGTCGGTATGCCTCTGTGTGGGCTCTAATCTCTCTGATTTTATCCTCATGGTCCGTTCGCGAGATATACGTAGGAGGGAGCAATATACTGCTTGACTCCTCGGTGAAGGTATGTTCTCCAAACTTCAACAAAAGCCCGTACCGAGCTACTGAGCGTCTCTCTTCCACTGGAGTTTATCTACCATCTCCGTAACGCTTTCGCGATTACTAAATGATCCTGTAACGAAGCGTGCTGCTCTCCGTTGGATCTTCTCTGTCTCTTCTATCAACCCTATCTGGTACGGATCCCACACCGGTAAGCAGTATTCAAGCAGTGGGCGAACAAGTGTATTGTGACCCACTTCCTTTGTTTTCGGACTACATTTCCTTAGGATTCTTCCAATGAATCACAGTCAGGAATCTGCTTTACAGACGATTAATTTTATATGGTCATTCCATTTTAAATCACTCCTAATACCTACTCCCAGATAATTTATGGAATTAATTACTTTCAGTTGCTGACCTGTTATATTGTAGCTAAATGATAAAGGATCTTTCTTTCTATGTATTCGCAGCACATTACACTTTTCTACATTGAGATACAATTGCCATTCCCTGCACCCTGCGTCAGATCGTTGCAGATCCGTTGATACGTCTACCTCTTCCTGCGAAATGGGGACATAACAGACGGGCAGTTAGACGGACTACAAAGTGTTCCTTTAAAGGTTCGATTTCACCGATTGATGTGTGGAACAGTAAAAATATCAGGAACACTGACTTTCCTAACCTTAAATGGAAACTATTGGAAGCAACAGCAATCGCCTCGTTTACACGCTCGCGTATCCATCGGGTGCAGTCTTGTTTTTATAATCGTAGTGCTGTGAGAACTACCGATAACATTGAGTGTATTCTACGATTTTAAATCGTCTAAATTATTTGTCCTGTAAGTTACACGAAGCTATATGTTAAGCATTAGTGTAAGAAAGTCATCACCATTATTTTAAAATATTTTATGTATTTTACTGTTGTTGTTATGAAATCCTAGTCAACTTTGATGCGTTAAATGTGACAGTCACCACAAATTGTTTTAGCGGTGTTTGACTACATTTTGTGTTTACGTAAGCCTCGTTATTTATTCGTGAAACATGTACGAGGGGCGTCCAATAAGGAATGCAAGACTTTTCTTTTGAAAGCGGGTTGGTTTTATTCAGGATTCCAATACACCATATCATTCCGCCTCTTTTGTCTACAAAACGCTTTCTTTCAACAAAACCTCCGATCAGTACGACAGCCTTATGTCACCTTACTGGGAGAGGCTGTATTCCCGCATAGCACCACTTTACCTCCCCATCATCCAAACACTGCTCTCTGCGGAGAGCATCCTTTATTGGACCAAACAGATGGAAGTCGGACAATGCGAGATCTGCTCTGTAGGGTGGATGAGGAAGAACAGTCCAATGAAGTTCTGTGAGCTCCTCTCGGGTGGACGAGTGTGTCAGCACTGCCAACGGAGATGTCAGATACGCACGATGTGTTTCATTGCGATCCGTCGATCACCTCGTACGAAAGTGTCGGCACATTCACCATTGAGGAGTGGCAGCTGCGTGCGGCCGTTATCAGTTCTCCGTACACATTCTACAAGCGCCTATGAAAAAGTGCAATGCTCTGGGTTTCCCCGGAAAGAAACTCAATGGCAGCTCTCTGTTTGGAACGCATCTCCGGCACAACCCCATTTTGAAGGCTATGTACAGCGCCACCACTACTGAATCATCATGAAGCTATAGGGGCTGATGCAGGAATATTCCACTATATACCCCTAGAGATTTTCTATGTTTTCAACCGAAACTCTCCGACAAAAAGAATGCGTTCGTTATTCATTGAACGCCCCTCGTAGAAGTGGAGTAGTATAATGAGAATTAAATAAAGAAATTGAATCAAAATCATGAAATTATGTTGAAATGATAAATATGATAATAATTAATCAAATATTTCCTCCCTTCCGTTTTTCTAATATTTTAACTAACTCATCACCATAACTAATTATAAGGAAACTTGGTCTCTGAAAATATTTGCGGTTTCTTCCAAGAGTGGGGTCATGGGCGTGCTTCCAATGCGCCTGCCATTGCGCTTGTGCCGGAAAACGAGCACGTACTTAGATGAAAAAGTATTCTGTTATGAAGCTGCAGGTGATGCTCAGTCCCATGCAACAAAAAACTTTTAAACCAACCAAATTAAATATGCATCATTTCGCCAACGTAAATGCTTCTTAAAATGCGCTGCTTGCCGTTAGTCTGTTTAATCTGAAAATACCACACCACACTGCCTACGATATTACGATATTTGCCTATGCATGCTTTTTGGTGTGGAAAATGCACAACTTTTGAAGTAACTCAATCCTGACGTCTGTGTCTAGCAATTTTATCGGCTTCCTTCGAATGTTCATATTTGTTAAGTTTACCTTCTTTAAATCTCTGTTTTTCATTAGTACTGCGTGGTTGTGACATGGTAACTCACGAAGTTTTATATCAAAATAACAAACACCAGCTAAAAATATTGTAATAGACAGCACCAATTACAGTATACACTACAAAAGAAACTCATAACTTCGGGTATAGCTGAAAGTATCTACGACATAATTTACATCTATATTCTTGCCCTACAACCAACTGTGAAGTACGTGGCAGAGGGTATTTAGCATGGTGCCAGTTAAAGATTCTTCCTTTTCAAACTGTCTCCGGGGCGCGGGAAGAATGGCTACTGAAACGCCACTCTTCGTACTGCTCTTAGTCTAATCTTGTCTTCACGGTCCATACCGAAGCGATACATAGGAAACTAAAGAGTATCTCTAGATTCTTCATTTAATACTGATTCATGAAGGTTCATAAACAGGCTTTCGCGGAATGACATGAGAAATTACCGATTCAGTTTTTTCAACACTTCGTTGACGATCTTCCATGAGTGGACAAACTTGTGACTTTCCGTTCCGTTCTTCTTTGTATACATCCAATATCCTATGACAGTCATATCTGATGTTGGTCCCACATACTTCAGCAAAATGTTAAGATGAGACAAACAAGAAATTTGACTGACTGCATTTTCCCTATATTCTGCTACTGAACAGCGTTGTGTATCATACTTTGCCTGGAGCAGAGGAAATATGGACATTCTGTTTAGTTGATTGCCTCCAACTATTACTCATTTATGTGGTTATAAAACATTACTATTCTACATTTTATGAAATGTATAGTTTTTCATTCTTGAACATTTAAAACCAGCTGCCAATCGTTGCGACACTCCAAAAATCTCATCACGATCTTAATGAATATCTATGAAAGTTTATGGATATTATAGACAACACCTTCATCTACCATGAGTTTGACAGTACTGTTAATATAGTGTGCCTGGTCGGTGATGTGCAGTATGAACAACAAGGGTCCAGATACACTTCCCTTAGAAATGCTAGAAGTTACTTCTATTTCTTACGATGATTCTCCATCTGAGATATCATGCTGCGTCCTCTCTGGCTATAAACCATCAAGCCAGTCACAAATTTCGTTTGATTCCCACAAAAACAAACTTTTGTTCATAAACGTTGTTGTGGTACTGAGTCAAATGCTTACCTGGAGTTAAGAAATACCACATTCACCTTCTTGCCTTGATCCGTGGATTTCACGAGGTCATATAACAAACCCGCAAACAGGGTTTCCCACGATCAATGTTTTTGGAATTCATGCCGTTCGAGATGCCTCATTATTTTAGTGCTGAGAATATTTTCTGAGGTTCTGCAGCAATTGGACGTCAATGAAATTGGGTGGAAGTTTCGTCGATCACTTCTGTAGACAGGTATGACCTGTGGTTTCTTTCAGTCACTGGTCACTATCTTTTGTTGAAAGGATCTATGGCTGAAACGGGATTAACTCGACTGCAAATTCTTTGTGAAATCTGACAGAGATTCTGTCATACCCAGCAGCCTTGTTCCATAGGCAATGAGGATAACTGAAAACTAATTTACGCCCCTAAGTAAATTTTTTTCCAATAATTCATACCTAAATTGCTGCGAATCCAGAACTGACACACTGTTTTATAATGGCTGCCTTATGAACTGATGAAATGCACCGCTGTGCTTTCCTCTGGAAGGAAACAGAATTCCCTGATTTTGCTGTCTTGGAATTAAAAAAGGATCAACTGAAAATTTGAAACATACGGTGGGGAGGTGTGGTGTTGAAAACTATTTAAGCCTTTTGTTTAAGAGAAAGTTTCGGTCATTATTTCCGTAATAGCTTTGGCTCAGTACCATGGATAATGAAACTTTAACCACAAAAGTCCTGTATGATCGAAAGAAAATCATGATTATTCTTGATGTTGCCATATTCATAAATTAATCAGTCCTTTAAGTGACAAAACTTTTTTTTCAGAATAATGAAGAAATAAATGTCAGCATCTACTCTTTGGGAGTATTAATGACTAAAACTGCTCAGTTTATTATACATATACGTTTCTGAGAACATCCTGTGGTATCAAGTGGTAAATATTTAGGCCATTGAATCAGGATTAAAGAAGTTGTACATGACAGTTTTTGCCGCATATGCAGGGTGAGTTGGGAGGATAGGTACGTGTTTCGACATGTGATAGCATTACTGATTTCTACCAAAAAAACTTGATGTGGACATATGCTCTATTCCGAATGGTTTCCGAAATAGAACATTTTAATGTACATTTCTATTTATTTTCTGTGTTATTTATTGTCATTGTTCACAGCGTACCACAGTAATATAGAGGAATTTGAGACGAACATTTTGATACAAGACGCTTGTGATCCTTCAAGTCGGAAAACTACCTCAAACTGGTCTACAAAAAGTACCTAAGCTACAGCGCACGTGCGTCGCGCGAGATTTTCAATATACTCGCGATCTCTCCGCGCAAACTGTTAGTCTGAGACAAAAAATAAATAGTTCCTATTTTTGTAGCAAATTTAATTTAGTTTTGTACTGAGACACGTTTTCGTTGGAGTGTGCGGTTTTCGAGTTGTTAAAGAAAAATGTGCCAAAGTGATATTAAACGTGATCTATCTCGGAAACCATTCGCAATAGGGCATATGTCCATATGAAGTTTTTTATTCAGAATCACTAGTACTGTCGCGTCTTAAAGCATTCACCTTTCCTCCTGAATCACACTGTATATTTACCAGTGCTAGTTAAAGCGTTTAAATTATCAGGAAAAATACAGTATTCAAATCACATGGTACTTTCAGCGATCCTGCGATTTCCATCCAAACTTCATCCCGGCCATTAACATCTTTGGTGTCACGATGTTTAGAGCTGTGCAAGCTTGAACGTTCTCGCACTACCTTGATGAGATGAGAATACTACATTTCGAACTGCAAAACTGCAAGAGAATAGACAACTGCTATAACAAAAATACTGACTGCGCGCAGTTGCTAAGATTGGACTGTTCGCTGTAACAGGTGAATCGGTGGCTCTAGCCATTCTCTTGAAGTCTCTGATGTTGAGCGGCTTCAGATGCCCAATGATAAAGGGTTTCAAGGATTTACATTAAAGAAGCTCCATTCAGTCATCTCAGTCGCAGCACTGTACTCACATCTTAACATCGCGCGTAGCTTCTGCTGCCGTGGATGTTTGATGAATATCTTTGTAGCCAATGTAACTTCCCACAAAACCAGTTCTGTTTCATGTAAGCGAGGTTGATTTTTGTTAGGCAAATAAAGGTCAATGGAATATGTTGCCATACTTGTGCTGCAGTTTTCGACACGCAACCCTCATTTATTGCCCTTAATTTCACTAAAACATACTCTACCTCATAATTGTACTGCACTATCGTTAGTTCAGTACATGTATTGTACAAAAGCTCTATTGAAGCCTTATTTCAATATCACACACTACAAGGAGTGTGTCCACAATGTTGTTACTACCACTGACAGATTTGAAAGAAGCGATACACTGCAGTGGTTTTAATCTTCAGCCGATTATACTGTTCAACATCGGGTAAAGTTATACACGATCCGCTTCAGGACACACGATTATGACTTCATGGAAATAATTGGTGCTTTATTGCACAACCGTGGGTTCTGTGTTGAGTTTCAAGAAAGAAACTGTCAATCACAAAACAGGAGAATGGCATGTCCCAAGGAAGTGTTTTGTCCCCTGTAATCATTAATCTCTAAACCAACGACCAACCAAGGCCTAATAGTGCTCAATTATATTTCGGGTGTGCAGCAGTACAAATTCCACTTCTTCTTCTAATATTCGGGCTATATACAGTTCAGCCATCTTCAGGGTGAGCCGAAAGACTGACGCTCCAGCACTCACTCGGTCCTTTTAAAATCGCGGACCGAGCGAGTGCGCATGCAGCCACAGACAGACAAGTGCCTGAGACGTTGATCGGCGGCAAAGAAGTACTATATGCATGAATTACATCTGTGAGTGGGCGGTCGATCGACTCTGGGATGTCGATCTATCACTGTGGACTGCTCCCGGGCGACATCTTTGTAAATTTATTACGGAAATCGTCAGAACCCATGACTTGTGCGACCTGAAGCTTCAATCTCTGTTAATTAAATTCATCGCCAAGTGCATTTCAATTGCGTCTTTCACCACCAAGTCCCAAAAAGATGCAGTGACGCTAAAATTTCGACGTTTTCATACAACATAGAGTGACCAGTATCAACACATCTACCGAAGCCGATTTATTGGGCTGTAAGAGCTGGGTGTACCTGCAGTGTTCCGTGCATCTTTCATGGATTGTACGAGTCTCCAGTTCAGTGTACTTGTATGAAAGGCCACATTCGCTGGGGATCTTGTAAACCCCATCTTTCCGGAGTATCAAGTCATCTTAAACGGAACCCCAGAGGAGGACGAGAACTTAGTTTTACTTCGTGCTTGCTGAGCATGCGACCTATTTTTGACGACAGGCTTCCCACATATGACAAGAAAGCAGTTGATTTAAACCTTTCCGTGTCTTCTTCTGCATTCAGTATGGTCACCTTACAGTGTTAAGTATCTGCTGTGGAAAATACCTACTGACTTCAAAAATTCTGTTGAAGTGTAGAGCCTCGTTTTTTCTGTTTCCTCCTCCAACCCCCCATCCCCTGTCTCTGTGGATCACCTTGAGCCTCTCTCTCTGTTCGTCTCCGTCTCCCCCTCTGTATGTCCATTTCGTCCCCCCTCTCCGTCCTCTTTCCCTTTCTCTGACACTCAGACTTGTTTACTGTTATCGCAAATGAAATCTTGATTGAGAGTTGAAATCACTTAAAATTGTTCAATAAATAGGTTGGGCTCATTGATGTGCGGGGTATGATGAGACAGTTCTTCAGCTGCTGGATCTCTGTGATACTAGCTACAAGGATAGTGTTTCTCATAGTTTGTTTCCATATCATTGGATTGGACGCAGAGGACTTGAACCTTGGCTGACCCATAAGCTGAAATACACTCTCGACAAGGACATACCAACTGCACCCGCTGATATGTTACTCCAGTCTGCATCGACATCTCCGTTGAAAAGCTAGCATGTCTGCAGCAGTTACATACGAGAATGGAACCGTGTATTGCCGCTGCTAGTGTCTATTTTAAACACAACATGCGATGGTTGGACTGGATGCAGTTCCCCGGATTTGAAACCTGTAGACTTTCTTCTGTCGGTTGAAAGACTCATGAAGCGTTCTGCAGCGCCATTAGGAAACAGCGGCGGCAATGCCAGTGGCGGTAAACGTCCAAGGCAGTTGCAGGAATGGGAATTTACCTGGTAAGTTAATATTGATACTGTACTTTACCGTCCACTAAGACTTTCGTATTATCAGCATTAAATACGTTTCATTTATCGTTCTAGCGTACATCCACAAGATTGTGGATGAGTTGGAGGCAGAAAGGTTGCAGCCAGAGCAACGGAAGCAACAGCATCCGAAGTAGTATTCCTCTTCTCATACGTAATATGCTACTGCTGTTTAGTGGTCTGTCAGTGAGTTTTTGTTGATGTATTCGTACTTGATTTCGAAAACCAAAATCGATAAATGTAACTACTTCACTAAGAATGTCATAGTATTGAAAACATGTCGTCTTATTGTTTCAGTACGTGTTCAATATATTATTGGTGATCTGGCTGTTGAAAGCCAGCAACAGCAGCAGCAGCAGCAGCAGCATTGTAAGGAGTACACGGGGTGCCCCATTTATCTTGACCACCTAAATAACTGTTTGTCCAGATGCAAATTACAAAATGTTTCAAGCAAAAATGTTCTTTAACCATCTGGGGGACATCAATCAGCGTGATGGCCTTCGATGTAACTTTGTTTTTTACAAAGATATGAACAGCGGTATGACTTTTTTAAATGGAACCCTGTATTTTTTCATTAGTTAATTCATTTCCTCTCCAAAAGAACCATTCAAAAATATATCTTAGTGTACCATTCATGAAACACAACTTTATTAATTACATAACACAACATTGACTTTGAGCCCGGGATCACAAACTCCTCCTCTTGCTGGAGTTGTCAGAAAAAAATGTAAACCAAGTAAACACATAACACAAAATTGACTTTGACCCCCCTGTACCAATGCCCAGGAGTAGAACATTCAAAGGTGCTCAAAGTGGTGACCTTGGACACCGATACACTGGTGCACTCGTTGAATGAAAGAATTATTTACTGCTTCCAGTGTTTCCTGCTCAAGGGAATTACAAGCAAGCACGATACGTTCCTGCATATCCTCTGGAGTTGTTGGAATATTGCCATAGTCTTTAATGCATCCCCAAGGACAAAAATCCACATGATTTAAATCAGGAGAGTTAGCAGGCCAAGTAACTGTTTCTCCTCGACCAATCCAATTGGCAGGATTCCTTCGGTTCAGAACACGACGTGCGCGCAAGGCATTATGTGCTGGACATCCATCGTGTTGATACCACATAAGCATTCTGGTTCTTAGCGGCACTTCATCCAGAAGAGGAGAAAGAATTCGTCTGAGGAAGTTGGCATACGCTGTGCCATTTAGACTACCATGGATGAAAGAAGGGCCAATAATACTTGTAGTACCAAGCAACCCACACCAGACGTTAACTCCCCATTGACGCTGATGTTCCACCTGTCTAAGCCATTGCGAGTTGCCGCTGGACCAATAATGTATGTTCCTTGTATTTACCTATCCTTTGTTTGAGAAGGAACATTCATGGGTAAATAGAACGTTGGAGAAAAAGTTCGGGCTGGAGAGGATTTGCTACTGTGCCCACTGACAGAACTATACACGATTCAGGAAATCAATCCCATGCAGTTCTTGATGTAGGTGTATGTGGTGTCACTGCCAGACACCACACTTGCTAGGTGGTAGCTTAAATCGGCCGCGGTCCATTAGTACATGTCGGACCCGCGTGTCGCCACTGTGTGATCGCAGACCGAGCGCCACCACACGGCAGGTCTCGAGAGACGTACGAGAACTCGCCCCAGTTGTACGACGACGTTGCTAGCGACTATACTGACGAAGCCTTTGCTCTCATTTGCCGAGAGACAGTTAGAATAGCCTTCAGCTAAGTTAATGGCTACGACTTAGCAAGGCGCCAATTGTCACAGTGCATGTATCTTACGAGTCTCATTTGTATAGTCAAGAGAGATGTATCACAAGGATTGATTAAAAGTTAAGTATATTCCAAAGATACGTATTTTCTTTACAGTATTCAATACGTATCCTGTTCCAGACTTGACGCCAGTCGGCGTGTGTGTACGCGTGCCTTTCGGCTTCCTCCTCAGTGTGGCGTGACTAGCTTGTTACGCCACAACAGTGTACATGGTAAAGATGGAACCGGTGACGTGTAAGAATACGATGTACACTGGTTTTAGCAATGCCGTCTCGTGTTCAAGCTGTCATGTGATCACATGTGGATTCATAGCAGCAGAAGCGAGAACAGTAACTTCGGCACCTTCGTCTGTGAGAGTGCTACGACGATTGCGTTGTCGTGTGTTGAAACTTCCCGTTTCCTGAAGCGTCGCAACAAGACGAGAAAACATCCGTCGGGATGGTGGGTTCTTGTCAGGATATCGCTCTCTGTACAGTTCCGCTGCCGGCGTAGCATTTCGCCTACCTTCAACAACAACAACAACAACAGCAACAATAATAATAATAAAAGAAACGTTATGTCGATGCAGTTTGAAGGAACGACAGACTTTATGGTATGTCTACTCTATACAACAGTGTTTAAAAGGAGTAAACTACTGTACTAAATGAACCCGTACATAAGGAAACAGTATTGCAATTACTGTTCTGCTAGCGTACATTCCCCATAGATGAGTAGCATTTTTACCTTTCTGTTCGTTGGTGTACTTCTACTCGCACAACTCTTCAGCTGACGATGGTTGACGGAACGACGGGTGTGGTTCAAATAGTTCAAATGGCTCTGAGCACAATGGGACTTAACTTCTGAGGCCATCAGTCCCCTAGAACTTAGAACTACTTGAACCTAACTAACCTAAGGACGCCACTCACATCCATGCCCGAGGCAGGATTCGAACCTGCGACCGTAGCGGTCCCGCGGTTCCAGACTGTAGCGCCCAGAACCGCTCGGCCATTCCGGCCGGCTGACGGGTGTGCATTCTACTTATGTTTACATTTGTCCTCCGCCAACGTCAGCACATGGATGTGTTCCATTACCTCGAGTACCTAAGGGCTGCGAGCGTCAACGTCATTAATGTGTTATGTAATTAATAACGTTGAGTTTCAGTGAATGGTACACTGTGATCCATTTTTTGAATAGGTCTTTAGGAGAGGAAATGAATTACCGAATAAAAAAATACAGGATGTCATTTAAAAAAGTCATGCCGCTGTTCATATCTTTGTAAAAAACAAAGCTACAACGAAGCAATCATGCTGATTGATGTCTGCCTGACGGCTAAAGAACATTTGCTTGAAAAATTTTGTAATTTGCATTTGGACAAACAGTTATTTAGGGTGGTCAAGATAAATGGGACACCCTTTATATGTTTGCCTTCTTTGTAGTACTGTGTATAAGTAACATGTTGCTTTTTGACCAAAAAAAGTGGGTCTAATGGCTCTGAGCACTATGGGACTTAACATCTGAGGTCATCAGTCCCCTAGAACTTAGAACTACTTAAACCTAACTAACCTAAGGACATCACTCACATCCATGCCCGATGCAAGATTCGAACCAGCGACCGTAGCGGTCGCGCGATTCCAGACTGAAGCGCCGAGAACCGCTCGGCAACACCGGCCGGCTTTTGACAAAAATTTCATTTTGAACTGAAATGCCAAGCAAACTGCTACAGGCATGCGTTTTCAAGTAAAGAGATATGTAAACAGGAAGAATACGGCACTGCGGTCAGCAACGCCTGTCTAAGAAAACAAGTGTCTGGCGCAGTTGTTAGATCTGTTACTGCTGCTACAATGGCAGGTTATCAAGTAAGTTTGAATGCGACATCGCTTCAGCCGAAAAAGATCCTGCAAGAACGGGACCAGCGACGACTGAAAAGAATCGTGCAACGTGACAGAAGTACAGCCCTTCCTCAAATTGCTGCATACCATCTACGACGTAGCTATAAAGTGGGGATTTTCACGGCTGTACCGTGAATATCAGGAATCCGGTGAAACATCAAATCTGCGACATCGCTTCAGCCGAAAAAGATCCTGCAAGAACGGGACCAGCGACGACTGAAAAGAATCGTGCAACGTGACAGAAGTACAGCCCTTCCTCAAATTGCTGCAGATTTCAATGCTGGGCCATCAGAAAGTGTAGAGTGCGATCCACTCAACGAAACATCGTCGACATGGGGTTATGGATCCGAAGATCAAGTCGTGAACCCTTGTCGACTGCACGACACAAAGCTTTACACTTCGTTTCGGTCCGTCAACACCGGCATTAGACTATTGATGACTGGATACATGTTGCATGGTCGGACGAGTCTCATTTAGTATTGTATCGAGCAGATTGACAGGTACGCTTATGGAGGCAACCTTACGAATCCATGGACCTTGCATGTCAGCAGGAAATTATTCAAGCTGGTAGGTGCTCTGTAATGGTGTACGTACGTAAGCACCCTTCTGATCACCTGCATCCCTTCACGTCTGTTGTGCAGTCCGACGGACTTGGGAAATTCCAGCAGGACAATGCGACACCCCACACGTCCTGGATTGCTACAGAGTGGCTCCAGGAACACTCCTCTGAGCTTAAACACTTCCCCTGGCTACCAAACTCCCCAGACGTGAACGTTATTGAGCATATCTTTGATGCCTTGCAACCTGCTGTTCAGAACAGATCTTCACCCCCTCGTACTCTTACGGATTTATGGAGAGACCTTCAGGATTCATGGCGTCATTTCCCTCCAGAACTCCTTGAGACATTAGTCGAGTCCATGCCACGTCGTGTTACGGCACTTCTGCGTGCTCGGTGGGCCCTACACGATATTAGGCAGGTGTACCAGGTTCTTTGGCTCTTCAGTGTATATGTAATACGGTGCATATTCTTCGTTGTTCTTGTAGATGATTTACTGTCAGAAAAAGGGAACCAGGGAGGGGTATGTGTCGAGGATAAGCAGGAACCATCGAAGATCTCCTGTAAGTCATATTATAAAACGTTTTGTGGTTTTTTGCGTGTTTATATGTCTTATTTTAGAATAATGTGTGGTTTTAGGTGATATCAGTGAAATCAACAGATGCGTCTTCCCTAATTCAGGCGAGGACTACATGGCAGAGTGGCGGAGGAGATGGAGCGAGACCTTCATCGGTGATCGGTGTGAAGAGGCACTAGATGACCTGAACGAGACACCAAGGTGGCAGAGCAAAATAGGTAACTTATATACATGTGCTCAATCTACTTACAAATGATAATAATCTGTGTTCTTTCTTTCCTCGCAGCAGCTGAAGCTGGCGATGTCTGGGACGAGGTACTTATTCTTGGTTATTCTTTCTCTACAGCACCACCATTGATGCAGTATGCAGTGGTGCAGGTACCGGGGACAGTGACGAAACAACAGTCTAGACTAGATCCGGTGCAGAAAGCTCTGCTGTGTAAGATGGACTTCGTCACTGTGCGGGCAGCTGCGGTTGCTGTGCCACCATCGCCTCAACTGCCGACACCGCCACCAATGCCACCACCACAGCCGCAGCCCCAGCACCGCTGTGGTGTCCATGTGCCACCTTACTTCTGGCCACTGGTTCAGGGCTATAGCAGCAGCAACAGCAGCCAGGCTGCTCGCATTGGCCCGATGAAGCAGCGTCTCCTCCTCCTTTTCTTCTTCCACCTTCTCGTCCCCGCCGATCTTACAAGGAACATGCACCTCGACGCATGCCCCTCAACGCCTCGTTGCAACTACTTTCGCCAATGGGGTGGACGCAGTCATCATCTAGTTATAGTATTAGTAATAGCTATGGTCCTGTGGCTAGCGGAAATTCCGTCTCCTGTCCTTTTAGTGAGGCTCGTTAGATCAATGACACCATCTCACAGTTACAATACTGGCTAATTGCGGACGCCCCTGACGAGCGAATATCGTTCACTAGGATCGAGAATCCGGCAGGACGGTACCGTGACCCTAAGAGCGCGCCTTCCTGTCGTGGAAACAGAGCTCTCAAGGTTGCTAATGATCTGTGGTATATCGCAATTAAATGCAGTGCAGAGGTGCGCATCGATCTTCTTCACCCCCCAAGGCGGCCTCTGGCGCTGAAGAAACAAGTCTTCATTATCTTTAGGGGAGGGGGGGGGGTACAGGGAGACATGACAATGTGGAGCATATCAATCAACTCAGTGGTTTCGTGACTGCACCTAAAGAGCTATACTAGCCCAGTTTTCCGAGATGGAAGTTAGAGGGTTAGCTAAATCAGTCGGACAAATACCACAGTTTGACATCCATACACAGGTCTATCATCTAGTAAGTGGAGGATCTACCTACATAGAGCTTCCTAAGGATATAGCTGATAAAAAGTCATGCATTAATGTCTGAAATAAAATCGACCAGGCTTGATTTGCATGGTCAATTCTGACTTGCGAAAGAAATTACACAAAAGGTCCGCACCGTATATCTCGATATTGTACAAACCTTGGCATTCACAAGTATTATAACTTTGATGCTGTCGAGCTTCCCGCTAAGATCCAGGACATACCTAAATTTAAGGTGCAGAATACCGGAACATCGGTTCATGTCTATGGCCTTGAGAAGCGCAAGTCAGATAAACAGAAAGAGCATATTGCCATAGGGCCCCTCCAGTTCTCAAAATATGCCAGTGAACTTAAGACACATGTAAACACTTTCTTGTTCGCCAATGAGATAAATAAGGATAAAGGCAATTATCGTTGTGTTTACATCAAAGACATGGCCTGACTACTTTCCTCCCAAGTGTCAAAAAATGCAAGTGTAAAGTATATTTGATTAGGGTGCCTCAATGAATTTTCCTCAGACAAGTTATTAGAGAAGCATCTAGTAGAGTGCGCTTCAAAAGACCCGGGACATGTTATTATGCCTATTGAAGAAGTCAAATTCATGAAGTTGAAAAATGCTCACCCACCAGGAGCGATACCTGTTTGTTGTGTACGATTACTTCGAATGCCTCATCGCTCCTGTGACCCGCTGTGAAGGTGACCCCATGGTATCACATACTACCTTCACAGAAGAACACGTACCACACGTGGCTGCATTCCCAATTCTATCGGCCTATGATTCTAGTCTTAACCACTACAAATCTTATGTCGGAGATAATCCTACCGTTTGGCTTCTCATTGAGGTTGAAAAATTTTCATGGGAGGTTGATAAGCTTTACAGCGACAACCTTCACACGACCAAATCGAAAGAGGGTGAAGATTTGTACAATAGCGCGATTGATTGTCTTAGTTCCAGGCTGTCGTTAGATTGAAAAGCGTAGACTTTTCGAAGGGACCACTGTCATCTTACGTGGAAGTTTTGTGAAGTACAGTTACCAATGCACATATCCATTTTCGATCATTTAAGCGTATATGACTTTTACTTTCTAGCTGAGCACTTGGCTAATGTTGGAATAAAGAACGATCAGGTCAGTGAGTTGCTCGAGAGCCGTGAGAAATACACTCCTGGAAATGGAAAAAAGAACACATTGACACCGGTGTGTCAGACCCACCATACTTGCTCCGGACACTGCGAGAGGGCTGTACAAGCAATGATCACACGCACGGCACAGCGGACACACCAGGAACCGCGGTGTTGGCCGTCGAATGGCGCTAGCTGCGCAGCATTTGTGCACCGCCGCCGTCAGTGTCAGCCAGTTTTCCGTGGCATACGGAGCTCCATCGCAGTCTTTAACACTGGTAGCATGCCGCGACAGCGTGGACGTGAACCGTATGTGCAGTTGACGGACTTTGAGCGAGGGCGTATAGTGGGCATGCGGGAAGCCGGGTGGACGTACCGCCGAATTGCTCAACACGTGGGGCGTGAGGTCTCCACAGTACATCGATGTTGTCGCCAGTGGTCGGCGGAAGGTGCACGTGCCCGTCGACCTGGGACCGGACCGCAGCGACGCACGGATGCACGCCAAGACCGTAGGATCCTACGCAGTGCCGTAGGGGACCGCACCGCCACTTCCCAGCAAATTAGGGACACTGTTGCTCCTGGGGTATCGGCGAGGACCATTCGCAACCGTCTCCATGAAGCTGGGCTACGGTCCCGCACACCGTTAGGCCGTCTTCCGCTCACGCCCCAACATCGTGCAGCCCGCCTCCAGTGGTGTCGCGACAGGCGTGAATGGAGGGACGAATGGAGACGTGTCGTCTTCAGCGATGAGAGTCGCTTCTGCCTTGGTGCCAATGATGGTCGTATGCGTGTTTGGCGCCGTGCAGGTGAGCGCCACAATCAGGACTGCATACGACCGAGGCACACAGGGCCAACACCCGGCATCATGGTGTGGGGAGCGATCTCCTACACTGGCCGTACACCACTGGTGATCGTCGAGGGGACACTGAATAGTGCACGGTACATCCAAACCGTCATCGAACCCATCGTTCTACCATTCCTAGACCGGCAAGGGAACTTGCTGTTCCAACAGGACAATGCACGTCCGCATGTATCCCGTGCCACCCAACGTGCTCTAGAAGGTGTAAGTCAACTACCCTGGCCAGCAAGATCTCCGGATCTGTCCCCCATTGAGCATGTTTGGGACTGGATGAAGCGTCGTCTCACGCGGTCTGCACGTCCAGCACGAACGCTGGTCCAACTGAGGCGCCAGGTGGAAATGGCATGGCAAGCCGTTCCACAGGACTACATCCAGCATCTCTACGATCGTCTCCATGGGAGAATAGCAGCCTGCATTGCTGCGAAAGGTGGATATACACTGTACTAGTGCCGACATTGTGCATGCTCTGTTGCCTGTGTCTATGTGCCTGTGGTTCTGTCAGTGTGATCATGTGATGTATCTGACCCCAGGAATGTGTCAATAAAGTTTCCCCTTCCTGGGACAATGAATTTACGGTGTTCTTATTTCAATTTCCAGGAGTGTACATTTCACTCTCGAAATCAATGATGCCGACAATTAAGCTCCACTGCCTTGGCTCGGTACGTTTTCTGCAGACACCACTCCCGAAACTTCTTCGAACTCTATCTAAGGAGGATAAGGACATCATTTGAGCTGAGTTTCCCAACAGCGGAAAGTACCAGCTTGAGACATGGATGCGGATTTTTCCATACGAATATCTGGATACTATGGTAGGACTCAACGATACCAGGCTACCTGACATAACTGCATTCTCTAGCAACCTCAAAGACGATGATATAAAGGATGCAGCGTATGAGCATGCCGTGAATGTCTGGCTTGAATTCGACATATCCACTTCAGGAGATTACGGATGACTTTGCATGGACACAGACGTGCGCTTGCTTGCGGACGTTTTCGAGAAATTCTGGAGTCTGTGCATGACCATACATTCTCAGGATCCCACATTTTATTATACGGTGGCTGGGTTGTCATGGGAGACTATGCTCAAGAAAACCAAGTGCAACATTGAATTATTGATCGATGTTGTCAGGCCTCTTTTCTTTGAACGAGGGATGTGTGAGGTAGTTTTCCAATGTGTCCATAGGCACACCAAGCAAATAATTCATGAATGGGTGTCAGGTTCCCTTGATTCGAGTTACATTATGCACCTTGACGTAAGTGACTAATATGTGCACCCCATGCAACAATCATTGACGAATGGCGAGTTTCGATGGTTGCCCGAAGATGAATGCAAGGGAAGAGGTAGAAAAATTAAAGATATGGCGGCTGATTTTATGTAGAGTCTGTAGCGGTGGCAGAACACACATACCCTATTAGTTTGCAAGATGTGCACGCCGATTTGCCGCTGTGTCCAGAGCAGCTAGTTCAACAAGGACACTCCACCCCAAAATTGATGACAACGCTGGGGAATAAGCAGAGATTTATTATTCAGTATCGTGATCTCCAGCAGTGTTTCAGGTTGGAGATGGAGCTGTATAGAATCACCCAGGCTATCTCGTTCAATCAGTCCCAGTGGTTGAAGGAGTATATTGATCTGAATAAGAGACAGAGAACTTCTGCAGCATGTGACTTTAAGAAAGACTTATAATTAAATGAATAATTCAATTTTCGGTTAAACAATGGATTATTTGAGGGAACAGCCTGAAATTTTGATTAGGACCAACTTGGATGGGCAATGATGCATAAGAAAATGCATCGCCAGACCATACTTTAAATGGGTCTACATATCTAATTAGAACTTTGCTTCAGTGGAAATGGCGAAGACTGCATTAGAGTTTATGATACCAGTTTATGTGCGAATGTGGATACTGCACTTATCCAACCTCCATATGTACCGCTTTCGTTATGAGTTTGTGAAAACTCATTTCATAGATCCAGAGCTATTTACTATGGATTCTGGGTGAATAACTGAGATCCGTATGAAGTAATAAGGTACCATGGTAATGAATTTGACATGTCGTACACGGCCAATAACCTTTACAGTATTGTACCACAGAACAAAAAGGTTATCGCCCTTATGAATGACGATGCGAATAGATTGGCGATTGTTGAATTGGTAAGTGTGTGATCAAAAATTTTTGCATATCGCATATTGGAAGGTGACACTCAAAGGCGGACTAAGGGTGTGCATCGTATGGCATCAAGAGCCCTCTCTACTGAAGACTAATAGCAGTGCCTGTACAATGGTGCACCAAGTATTGTAACACAGCCACTGCGTATTGTACAACATACCAGTGTTTGATCGAGAGGATATGAGATGGCCGGCCGGAGTGGCCGAGCGGTTCTAGGCGCTACAGTCTGGAATCGCGCGACCGCTACGGCCGCAGGTTCGAATCCTGCCTCGGGCATGGATGTGTGTGATGTCCTTAGGTTAGTTAGATTTAAGTAATTCTAAGTTCTAGGGACTGATGACCTCCCATAGTGCTCAGAGCCATTTGAACAATTTGATATGAGATGTACTCTGTACTGCAGTCTAAAATCGGCCTGTCGCCTCATGGCTATAAATGGGTCATTTGTAGCAATGGGACCGAAATTAGCCCGTACTCACACTATTTGCTTGTAGCGAGAAAAGGGTTGTGGGACTGTCTCTGCGTGAGAGGGAGACAATGTGTGTGTGTGTGTGTGTGCGTGGTGTGTGTGTGTGTGTGTGTGTGTGTGTGTGTGTGTGTGTCTGGCGAAATATTTATTTATGTATGCATGGAATGTGTACTGTGTACTCACATACAGGGTGGTCCATTGATCGTGACCGGATCAAAAATCTCACAAAATAAGCGTCAAACGAAAAAACTACAAAGAACGAAACTTGTCTAGTTTGAAGAGGGAAACCAGATGGCGCTATGGTTGGCCCGCTAGATGGCGCTGCCATAGGACAAACGGATATCAACTGCGTTTTTTTTAAAGTAGGAACCCGCATGTTTATTACATATTCGTGTAGTACGTAAAGAAATATGAATGTTTTAGTTGGACTACTTTTTTCGCTTTGTGATAGATGGCGCAGTAATAGCCACATACATATGGCTCACAATTTTAGACGAACAGTTGGTAACAGGTAGGTTTTTTAAATTAAAATACAGAACGTAGGTACGTTTGAACATTTTATTTCAGTTGTTCCAATGTGATACATGTACCTTTGTGAACTTATCATTTCTGAGAACGCATGCTGTTACAGCGTGATGACCTGTAAATATCACATTAATGCAATAAATGCTCAAAATTATGTCCGTCAACCTCAATGCATTTGGCAATACCTGTAACAACATTCCTCTCAACAGCGAGTAGTTCGCCCTCCGTAATGTTCGCACATGCATTGACAATGCGCTGATGCATGTTGTCAGGCGTTGTCGGTGGATCACGATAGCAAATATCCTTCAACTTTCCCCACGGAAAGAAATTCGGGGACGTCAGAGCCGGTGAACGCGCGGACCAATCCATCTGTCATGAAATATGCTATTCAATACCACTTCAACCACACGCGAGCTATGTGCCAGACATCAGTCATGTTGGAAGTACATCGCCATTCTGTCATGCAGTGAAACATCTTGTAGTAACATCGGTAGAAGATTACATAGGAAATCAGCATACATTGCACCATTTAGATTGCCATCGATAAAATGGGGGCCAATTATCCTTCCTCCCATAATGCCGCACCATACATTAACCTGCCAAGATTCTTTAATATACAAACCTATCTTAATCACCCTGATAAGGAGACCTCAATTACCGTGAGGCCATTTCATAGGATGGCCTTCGGCTGTGTGTCTGAGCAGGACTTTGAGGTCTTTATTCTATTGAGGTTATAACATCTTAACCTAACTATCACAATAAAAACATATAGTGAGAGGCACCCACTTGCCTTTCTCAGACTGTGGCATCAAGCAGTCAGGCCTGCAAGATGAGTGGATTGCCAAGCGAGTGGATTCTTCCTTAATTTATCGAGTAACATGAATTCTCGTATCTTACTATTTAGTTTCAAATTATCCTCCTGTGTGAATAACACGCAACGGAAACACGCATCTGACTATCAGTGATTTATAGAACTCTGACTGCACACTACGCATTGGCAATACCACATTTACTTTTTGTCTTTGATTTAACGGCTTTTATATAAATTCGGGATATTATGACAACATACAATTTAATGAAAAAGGCCACCAATCTCTTTCTTTTCACTATTGGATTTATTCCTAAACACACAAATTCTACAACCTACAACAATATAACATGAGAAATTCCGCCCAGTGGGCATGGCTTTACATTAGTGAATCTCGATACTATGGTCTCGTAATCTATTTACCGCAACAGTGCACTTCCTGGATAGGATGGTGGATCTTTTATTGTATCTCACGCTTCGACTCTCACAATCATCCTCACGAAACTTACCTCCAGATCGAGCGATACAGAAGGAACAAGCATAACCCACAAATCTTTCGAAACTACCTTGCTACTCCCATGCAAAACACACATACCCAAATTACATGACATACACAACACAACAATATGAAATATTACACAAAGAACGGTTACAACTTCATCACTTTCCGCTTTCCCACTTCAATCAATATTTATCCCAGTTTCACACGACACTGCCCCACTTTGTAATTCTACTTTCCTACTGTGAACTCTGGAGATAAACGCACGTCTTCCTGTGCAATGCAAGCCAAGTGGCGTTGCTGGAAAGACGGCCGACTCACCTTGATTCTCTCTCAGAGTTTAAATTTAGCGTCACACGGAATGATATTTCTTAAATATTTCAACATATGATACACACGCTATTTCTTAAATATTTCAGCTTATTGTACACACGCTATTAATTCCGCTTAACTTAAGCACACGGAAGTATCTCAACTTACAACTACACGTGGGCTCATTGTGACCGTTGGTTTACTACAATCCCCTTAAAATTACCTGCCTCACATTTAATTCTCCCCACAAAAGTTCCTGAGAAAGAGAAATTATTAATTCTAACTACTCTTAAATATTCCACATCCATACCATGCCTCCACTCTTTCATTACGGAGCACAACAAAAAACAGGTCTTTACAGCAGAAGGTCCAGCGGCAGAGTGCCGAAACATGGCCGTATTCCGGTTCTCTCGCACCTCTGTCGAAGTGGGAGAAGCACCTTGCTACCTTATTGGTCAGCCACATTTCAGACGCTCAAAGCTCTGGTAACTTCCATCTCTTTGGTCCCACCAAAGGTGGCGAAAGGATCGACTCAAAGATGATCATTTATTCACATTCACTATCTGTGGTTAGCAGACGACCATACATTCATTCATTCCACAGATCTCACCAAACTGGATGTATGGATTTATTTTTGAGGGAGTGCACATGTGATCAATTAAATAAATAAGTTGTCATTCTTTCCCACACTGGTATCCGGCTTCGCTGTATTAATTGAAATTGAGTTACTTTACAAAAAAAAATGTGTTGTTCTGACAAAAATATCGAAGTATTTCGTACCTATTTTCAATGTCGGGCGGTACTGTACCCTTTCACCACCGGCTACCCATGCAGAAAAAAATGGCACGGTACTATCCTTGCAATGCGAGGGTAGTTCCGAACATTTTTTTTAAGAAAACTGTATTAAAACAAACGTAGCAATTCATCAAAATACCCAGGAGGAGACCTTAGCCCCTGGTGACCTAAAATAGACGACCAAATATTGCTACTTTACCAAATTATTGACAGTTGTTGCATTATTGTACTCTCCACAATCCGGAGTAATGTACACATACAAATTTATAACAATCCACATGACAAATAAAACCTCACATCATACAACTAAAAAATAATGTTGAGATAAAAATTTGCTTTAGTTACTGGGATCTTCGTTATTTTTATGAGTAATCCATACTTCACTAGTTCTAAAACAAATAAAAAAATACTAATTGTACTCATGAAATTTTAAATAGCTCACCGTCCAAACACAGAACAAGTAATCTGACATTCATAAATTGCGCTGTAAAAACCTTTACACAGCAAAGTCTAAATACAAAACAAAATCAACAAAAGAAAAACATTGCGTACACTAGTTACACGTAGAATGTCAGGCTCCATACCATTACTCTAAAATATACCTCAAACCTACAGAGAAATAAAACTGAGAAGAAAAACAATGAAATATACCACAAGTTACATACTGGTTACGTAATATAGTTCGTCTAAGACATCATGTCATACCTCATTAACTATCATCACCTAAGCAATTGCCACAACTACTCGACAGTGAGTTTAACCTTATCCTATATCCATCAGTACAAATACCTGCTGCTGAGCTAGTCAGTCCATCAACTTTGATCAATACACGCAGTAAATAGTTTAGCAATAAGTGCTTGAATCCACCAGTAGCTCTCTTATCTTACTCTACTGCTTATTTCTCTGTTGTCACACATTTAGACGACAAGAACTTGCATTTCGACTAGCCTTCGTTACACTTTAATGTGAAATGTCACCACTGTGATAATGAAAATAAGTGGCTTCAGTCAAAACACCAACGAGATTATTACTATGCACGATATCAAAATGCATCAATTAATTCCGATATTTGTTGTGCAATGCAAACTCTTCTCCCCTGTGACAACCTTACTGATCAATGCTACAAGAGCCGCTACATTAGTATTACGCCACTGGCTAATAATTAAAGCATCATTGTACCAAATATCCTAATAAACATGCTACGTGATCTTGATAACCCAGAACAAACCAAAAAACAAACACTAACTATTCTAAACACAAATGTTAATAAAATACAATTACACTTGCTGTCCCTTCAGGAATGAAACATAAAAAAAAACATTTACACAATTACAAATACATTATTCCCTATCTTGCGAGTCACACGGAAACATTTCATTCTGTGATTTTCTTGGGGTCAAAACGTTGCTGATAGTTTTCCTAGAACCACTGTCTCGGTGTCAAAGCTCTCCCATGGTTACCCGGACGAAAGTCTTTGAGTCACTCAATTCGGCATTTTGAACACGCACTGAACAGTAAACTGTCTCTCATTAAACACAAATGTCATAGTCACTCTCAGAGTACCCTCCACACGAATCTGTTCGTCCAAAAAATGGCCCTACAACTACTATTACCCACGGTTCTGTCCTTTCAGTTCATGGTGTAATTAAAAGTCGTAAGTTTCAACAAACAGCACTTATTCCCGCACCAATTCAAGAAATGTCTCCTACTAGAGACGCAAATGTCAATGTCCCACTCTAGTTTCTTGCCTTCATACAATAATTGTTCACCAAACGACAACTGTCCTCTAAGTATACCAAGTGTCCCACATGCAATTCACAAAGCACACTTAACAAGTCACTGTCAAAAGTTTATGGATCCCACCATTCAGTGGTCAAGACAAAACAAAACAATCGTCCTGTCTGCTAAAGACAAAATCTTTTCCACCACTCACAACGTGGAAACACCAGTCCTTCACTTTCCACATTATGGAGACATACGAGCAGTCATCTTGTTTTACGGCTCCACAGTCCAGTACTAGTTAATAGTTGCTGGTAACAAACGCCCGCCGGGCTCTGCCGCGCCTCGTCCATTCTGCAGTAGCGCCGCTGCGCGCGCCGTTGAGCAGAAGAAACCACCCGCTGTTGCCTCCGCGGGATACTTTCCCCAGTCGTAAGGGTGGCGGAACTCATGAATGGCCAGTGGTACGTGCGTGTCGCCCCAGGCTGTTGACCTTCTGTAGCGGACGCGTGGACTGTACCCCGTCCGACAGTGGAGTGGGGAGTGCCGCGGCTCTGCCGCCTGTCGCCATGGCGACGTCAGCTCGGCCCGTTAGCGATATGGGCGTTATGACACCCAATTAGCCAGACCTTCCGTGCATCTCGCAACATTACAGACAAAAGGATATTCTTACATTATTTAAATACTCATTGATTACATGTATGATCTATTAGATACATTGGTAATAAAAGAATCTTTGTTCTAAAAAACATAAAATTATACACCCTAGTTTTCTACACATACAACATCAATATTTATCTCTATTCATCGTACCTGTCGTCCCTCATACCAAACATGAAAGTGTAAAAAAAAAAAAAAAAAAAAGGAATAATAAGCAATCTATACTGCTCATAATTACAATACCAAATAGTAGGCTACTCTAACATCCTATCACAGTGAAAATATTAGAAACTGTATTCTAAAACTACAATATACAATGAACTTTTGTGCTTGTGACAGACTGAAATTAATACCCCTTGAAAGTGTTCTAACAAAAAATAAGAATAATCTACACAGCTCACAATTACCTACCACATGTTATTAAATAGTAAACTACTTTAACATCCTAACACAACAAGCATTTTAGAAACTGATGACTGTAAATCTACAACAAACAATGCACCTTTGTGCTTGTGACATACTGAAATCAGTATCTCTTTACATATTTTACCTTTTTATATAACAACATTTCTAGGACATGTATGAACCATCCACATGATGTCAGATCCTGACCTGCCATCGAGGTTCATCCCAATCAAACAATACATAATAATGTTTTAGTTACAGATCGGTAGCATCCCCTTTACAGGAGGGTGCGCATTGATCACACTACTCTACGACTCTCACTCACCAGGCAGCACATTTTCCTTCTCATTCAATCCATTAATACACTAACAGAATAGGTCTAGAAGTCAGCTAACCTTAACACCACCACACTCACTACAACATACCATACCTTTGCTCCCTTATACTCAACCACATAACACATGAAGCTGCTTCGGAGATAGCTTCCCAGTCTCCGAATTCGTCCTTTCACTCTGGCACCTCTCTCCATCGGCTTACCTCCGCATTCGCTTTACCCATTAATCATTCTGCTAAACACCAACTTAGAATTGCGACATTTCATCTAAGAACAAAAAATACACAAATTAATCAACCTGCAAAATAACTGTACACATTCTTGGTACCGTTTTGATTGGTTATACTGGTACCAGGCTTCAACAACAACAAAAAATATTATTTTTGCCAAATCGCAAATCTTATGCTATGAATTAGATCTACACTTATATCACATCTTACGTCAGTATTCCACAACGTTCACCATCTGGGTCTCATACTCCCTTTACGTCCTTTCACATTGTGCAGTTGTCCTCATCTCTTCATTCGTATTTCGGCTCTCCGTCCGTCCATTACTCCATCATTTCCTGGTCTTCCTTCATCATTGGCATCAATCTCTATTGCAGCATACACAGGCCTCTCTGTAACATACATCTAAGACATCTCCACATTATTCAATTCTACTCACCTTTATTTACCACTGTTTCATCACGTCGAATCTCTCTTTATTAATCACACTGCTTCACGTCGCTTTTCTCCTCATATACCACCTTTATCCACTACTATTTATCACGTCGCTTCTCTATCTACCATCTTTAACAACTCATTAATCATCACGTCGTTTCTGCTTGATCCTTATTCATATGACAAAAAATACGTACATACACCACTCTGTCGACTCCTGTTCATGACTCATTTGACCAGTCTATTCCGTCATACTTCCTGACATCCCGCCTGAAAATTCTTATGTTCGATTTGACCCTGCACAACGTTACACACCACAAATAAATACACTGACTATCTACCATAAATTGCCTACCTTAGATCTATCCTTAACTTTTCCATAATTTGATGTTAGAAATGTGATGAAGCCCACGAGATTGTTTTCCCTTGATCGTCTCAATCAGTACAGCATTTTCATGGACAATCCGCCTCACTCTGAATGGTCCACTATATACAGTAAAAAATTTGCTAGTTAGGAATCTGTGCTTCTTCGATAATCGATGAGTTTTTATTAGAACCTTGTCTCCTACTGCCAATTCGATCTTACGGATCTTTCCTTTCTGCTTCTCCTGCCTATCCTTAGCTGCTTTCTTAATTCGCTCTATCGCAACCTTGACAATTTCTGTGTGCCTCTGCTTTCCTGATCGCGGAAAATCTACCAGCTCCCTGACTCGATCTGGTGGTGGTTCATTCTTTAGTACCGTAATTGGTGATAAACCAGTTGCTCCATGTGGTAGCTCATTGAGGATGTCCTGAAAATCTTTGAGAAAAATACTCCAACTTCTGTGTTGCCTATGGCAATAGATCTTACACAATTTTACCAGTTCTTTTACCACTCTTTCACAGGGGTTACTTGCAGCATGGTATCGGGATATGAACATCGGTTTTATCCTTCTTCTCTTCAGTGTGGTTAGCCATATTTCAGACGCTCAAAGCTCTGGTAACTTCCATCTCTTTGGTCCCACCAAAGGTGGCGAAAGGATCGACTCAAAGATGATCATTTATTCACATTCACTATCTGTGGTTAGCAGACGACCATACATTCATTCATTCCACAGATCTCACCAAACTGGATGTAGGGATTTATTTTTGAGGGAGTGCACATGTGATCAATTAAATAAATAAGTTGTCATTCTTTCCCACACTGGTATCCGGCTTCGCTGTATTAATTGAAATTGAGTTACTTTACAAAAAAAATGTGTTGTTCTGACAAAAATATCGAAGTATTTCGTACCTATTTTCAATGTCGGGCGGTACTGTACCCTTTCAATAGAACGTCGAACAGGCATTGCTATTCACGTTAATACAGGTAAACATAGCAAGCCAACGCCCAGCAACACCCAACGCCATGCGTACTCAGTGTTCGACATTCAGAGATGAACAAACATTAAGTACTTTTAAATTATTAAAAGAAAAAATCAGCCGGATGTGAATTTTTGAGCAACACGCTCCTAGTAATACTAGGGAGCGTGTTGCCCAGGCGGTTTGAATCGCGCGTCACGGGCTACCCAGCCAATCACAAGCTGCGTGGCAGCGAGCGCAGCGGCTAAGTCCGCTTCAAGGTCACCCGCCTAGCGAGCAACCAGAACGGGCACGGCCACCAACTTATAAGTGAATATTGTTTTTAATTTAAATAAAAAATCTCACGGGATAGATTAGGATGGTTCTCGGGTAGGACAAACTTTATTGTCTGTAATACACTCCTGGAAATGGAAAAAAGAACACATTGACACCGGTGTGTCAGACGCACCATACTTGCTCCGGACACTGCGAGAGGGCTGTACAAGCAATGATCACACGCACGGCACAACGGACACACCAGGAACCGCGGTGTTGGCCGTCGAATGGCGCTAGCTGCGCAGCATTTGTGCACCGCCGCCGTCAGTGTCAGCCAGTTTGCCGAGGCATACGGAGCTCCATCGCAGTCTTTAACACTGGTAGCATGCCGCGACAGCGTGGACGTGAACCGTATGTGCAGTTGACGGACTTTGAGCGAGGGCGTATAGTGGGCATGCGGGAGGCCGGGTGGACGTACCGCCGAATTGCTCAACACGTGGGGCGTGAGGTCTCCACAGTACATCGATGTTGTCGCCAGTGGTCGGCGGAAGGTGCACGTGCCCGTCGACCTGGGACCGGACCGCAGCGACGCACGGATGCACGCCAAGACCGTAGGATCCTACGCAGTGCCGTAGGGGACCGCACCGCCACTTCCCAGCAAATTAGGGACACTGTTGCTCCTGGGGTATCGGCGAGGACCATTCGCAACCGTCTCCATGAAGCTGGGCTACGGTCCCGCACACCGTTAGGCCGTCTTCCGCTCACGCCCCAACATCGTGCAGCCCGCCTCCAGTGGTGTCGCGACAGGCGTGAATGGAGGGACGAATGGAGACTTGTCGTCTTCAGCGATGAGAGTCGCTTCTGCCTTGGTGCCAATGATGGTCGTATGCGTGTTTGGCGCCGTGCAGGTGAGCGCCACAATCAGGACTGCATACGACCGAGGCACACAGGGCCAACACCCGGCATCATGGTGTGGGGAGCGATCTCCTACACTGGCCGTACACCACTGGTGATCGTCGAGGGGACACTGAATAGTGCACGGTACATCCAAACCGTCATCGAACCCATCGTTCTACCATTCCTAGACCGGCAAGGGAACTTGCTGTTCCAACAGGACAATGCACGTCCGCATGTATCCCGTGCCACCCAACGTGCTCTAGAAGGTGTAAGTCAACTACCCTGGCCAGCAAGATCTCCGGATCTGTCCCCCATTGAGCATGTTTGGGACTGGATGAAGCATCGTCTCACGCGGTCTGCACGTCCAGCACGAGCGCTGGTCCAACTGAGGCGCCAGGTGGAAATGGCATGGCAAGCCGTTCCACAGGACTACATCCAGCATCTCTACGATCGTCTCCATGGGAGAATAGCAGCCTGCATTGCTGCGAAAGGTGGATATACACTGTACTAGTGCCGACATTGTGCATGCTCTGTTGCCTGTGTCTATGTGCCTGTGGTTCTGTCAGTGTGATCATGTGATGTATCTGACCCCAGGAATGTGTCAATAAAGTTTCCCCTTCCTGGGACAATGAATTCACGGTGTTCTTATTTCAATTTCCAGGAGTGTATAACATACAGTCACCATTGATTTTTATTTTACAATTTCCATTACCAACCTTAGCCCATATAAACAGATACTCATCGGCATTTAGTTTTTTCTTCCTTCTAGTACTCAACACAAATGGCATACTGGGAACAAGTGTACCATATGGAACTTTTGCTAAGAATCCTGTTGTCTCTGCTATACTCCATGTCTTCCATGTAAGAATATTTGCATCTGGGAAAGCTTCAAGGCCACCATAATCACAATGATTGTCCCATACTACAGCAAGTGTGAGCCATGTACTACCTCCAAACACAGCTTGTAAATCACATGTAAAGTTCAAACGGAGTCCACGAAATACGTTTGGACCTCCAATTAATTGTTGTTTATTGAACTGTCCAGAAAGATCAATGTCTATCGCCTTCAAAGCACGATAGACAGGAACGCTGCGCCACCAGCGACGACGGTAACCACGTCGCCGCGCAGCTTGTGATTGGCTGGGTAGCCTGTGGCGCGCGATTCAAACCGCGTGGGCAACACGCTCCGTAGTATTACTAGGAGCGTGTTGCTCAAAAATTCACATCCGGCTGATTGCGCAACACTCTGATAGGCGCGCTGGCGCCGGACTGGCGCGCAGGGACCGGACGTTGACGTCACGATAAGGACTGCTGGCTGCAGCTGCGCCGCAGCACGGAGCGTCATTCGCTCTGTGAACGTCGAGGAGTGTGGACGCATAGCCCTGGGTGTCTCGCTGGGCGTTGGCTTGCTACGTTTACCTGTATTAACGTGCCACAGCAATGCCTCGTCGACGTGGTTACCGTCGTCGCTGGCGGCCCAGCGTTCCTGTCTATCGTGCTTTGAAGGCGATAGACATTGATCTTTCTGGACAGTTCAATAAACAACAATTAATTGGAGGTCCAAACGTATTTTGTGGTCTCCGTTTGAACTTTACATGTGATGTACAAGCCGTGTTTGGAGGTAGTACATGTCTCACACTTGCTGTAGTATGGGGCAATCATTGTGATTATGGTGGCCTTGAAGCTTTCCCAGATGCAAATATTCTTACATCAAGGTCACGCACGGCCACGAATCACAGCGCCGCGCTGCAAGACTGGCAGAGCACAACGCATACATAACGCGACTCCTACCCACAGTCCCCACACCAATACACAGTATACCGCCCAAGCGAAACTTCTTTAATATACAAACCTATCTTAATCACCCTGATAAGGAGACCTCACTTACCATGAGGCCATTTCATAGGATGGCCTTCGGCTGTGTGTCTGAGCAGGACTTCGACTAACTATCACAATAAAAACGTATAGAACGTCGAACAGGCATTGCTATTCACGTTAATAGTGCAGCCAGCAGTCCTTATCGTGACGTCAACGTCCGGTCCCTGCGCGCCAGTTCGGCGCCAGCGCGCCTTATCAGAGTGTTGCGCAATCAGCCGGATGTGAATTTTTGAGCAACACGCTCCTAATAATACTAGGGAGCGTGTTGCCCAGGCGGTTTGAATCGCGCGCCACAGGCTACCCAGCCAATCACAAGCTGCGCGGCAGCGAGCGCAGCGGCTGGGCAACACGCTCCCTAGTATTACTAGGAGCGTGTTGCTCAAAAATTCACATCCGGCTGATTGCGCAACACTCTGATAGGCGCGCTGGCGCCGGACTGGCGCGCAGGGACCGGACGTTGACGTCACGATAAGGACTGCTGGCTGCAGCTGCGCCGCAGCACGGAGCGTCATTCGCTCTGCGAACGTCGAGGAGTGCGGACGCATACCCCTGGGTGTCTCGCTGGGCGTTGGCTTGCTACGTTTACCTGTATTAACGTGCCACAGCAATGCCTCGGCGACGTGGTTACTGTCGTCGCTGGCGGCCCAGCGTTCCTGTCTATCGTGCTTTGAAGGTGATAGACATTGATCTTTCTGGACAGTTCAATAAACAGATCCGGTGAACGCGCGGACCAGTCCACCTGTCATGAAATATGCTATTCAATACCACTTCAACCACACGCGAGCTATGTGCCAGACATCAATCATGTTGGAAGTACATCGCCATTCTGTCATGCAGTGAAACATCTTGTAGTAACATCGGTAGAAGATTACATAGGAAATCAGCATACATTGCACCATTTAGATTGCCATCGATAAAATGGGGGCCAGTTATCCTTCCTCCCATAATGCCGCACCATACATTAACCTGCCAAGGTCGCTGATGTTCCACTTGTCGCAGCCATCGTGGATTTACCATTGCCCAAAAGTGCATATTATGCTGATTTACTTTACCGCTGTAGGTGAATGACGCTTCGTCACTAAATAGAACGCGTGCAAAAAATCTGTCATTGTCCCGTAATTCCTTTTGTGCTCAGTGGCAGAACTGTACATGACGTTCAAAGTCGTCGCCATGCAATTCCTGTTGTATAGAAGTATGGTACGGATGCAATTGATGTTGCTGTAGCATTCTCAGCACCGACGTTCTTGAGATTCACGATTTTCGCGCAGTTTATCTGCTAGTGATGTGCTGATTAGCCGCGACAGCAGCTAAAACACCTACTTGGGCATCATCATTTGTTGCAGGTCGTGGCTGACGTTTCACATGTGGCTGTACATTTCCTGTTTCCTTAAATAACGGAAGTATTCTGCGAACGGTCCGGAAACTTGGATGATGTCCAGTATACCGAGCAGCATACATAGCAAACGCCCGTTGGGCATTTTGATCACAATAGCCATACCTCAACATGATATCGAACTTTTCCGCCATCTATCACAAAGCGAAAAAAGTGGTCAAACTAAAACATTCATATTTCTTTACATACTACACGAATACGTAATAAAAAGTGGGGGCCGGCCGCTGGTGGCCGAGCGGTTCTGGCGCTACAGTCTGGAACCGCGCGACCGCTACGGTCGCAGGTTCGAATCCTGCCTCGGGCACGGATGTGTGTGTTGTCCTTAGGTTAGTTAGGTTTAAGTAGTTCTAAGTTCTAGGGGACTTATGACCTCAGCAGTTGAGTCCCATAGTGCTCAGAGCCATTTGAACCATTTTTGAAAAAATGGGGATTCCTATTTTTAAAAACGCAGTTGATATCCGTTTGACCTTTGACAGCGCCATCTAGCGGGCCAACCATAGCGCCATCTGGCTTCCCCCTTGAAGCTAGACAAGTTTCGTTTTTTGTAGTTTTTTCGTTTGATGCTTATTTCGTGAGATATTTGGCCCGGTCACTATCAATGGACCACTCTGTATACAGGGTGTTACAAAAAGGTACGGCCAAACTCTCAGGAAACATTCCTCACACACAAATAAAGAAAATATGTTATGTGGACATGTGTCCGGAAACGCTTAATTTCCATATTAGAACTCATTTTAGCTTCGTTAGTATGTACTGTACTTCCTCGATTCACCGCCAGTTAGCCCAATTGAAGGAAGGTAATGTTGACTTCGGTGCTTATGTTGACATGCGAAACATTGCTCTACAGTACATCAAGCACATCAGTACGTAACATCAACAGGTTAGTGTTCATCACGAACGTGGTTTTGCAGTCAGTGCAATGTTTACAAATGCGGAGTTGGCAGATGCCCATAAGATGTATGGATTAACACGGGGAAATAGCCGTGGCGCGGTACGTTTGTATCGAGACAGATTTCCAGAACGAAGGTGTCCCGACAGGAAGACGTTCGAAGCAATTGATCGGCGTCTTAGGGAGCACGGAACATTACAGCCTATGACTCGCGATTGGGGAAGACCTAGGACGACGAGGACACCTGCAATGGACGAGGCAATTCTTCTTGCAGTTGACGATAACCCTAATGTCAGCGTCAGAGAAGTTGCTGCTGTACAAGGTAACGTTGACCACGTCACTGTATGGAGAGTGCTACGGGAGAACCAGTTGTTTCCGTACCATGTACAGCGTGTGCAGGCACTACCAGCAGCTGATTGGCCTCCACGGGTACACTTCTGCGAATGGTTCATCCAACAATGTGTCAATTCTCATTTCAGTGCAAATGTTCTCTTTACGGATGAGGCTTCATTCCAACGTGATCAATTTGTAAATTTTCATAATCAACATGTGTGGGGTGACGAGAATCCGCACGCAATTGTGCAATCACGTCATCAACACAGATTTTCTGTGAACGTTTGGGCAGGCATTGTTGGTGAGTCTTGATTGGGCCTCATGTTCCTCCACCTACGCTCAATGGAGCACGTTATCATGATTTCATACGTGATACTCTACCTGTGCTGCTAGAACATGTGCCTTTACAAGTACGACACAACATGTGGTTCCTGCACGATGGAGCTCCTGCACATTTCAGTCGAAGTGTTCGTACGTTTCTCAACAACAGATTCTCTGACGGATGGATTGGTAGAGGCGGACCAATTCCATGGCCTCCACGCTCTCCTGACCTCAACTCTCTTCACTTTCATTTATGGGGGCATTTGAAAGCTCTTCTCTACGCAACCCCGGTACCAAATGTAGAGACTCTTCGTGCTCGTGTTGTGGACGGCTGTGATACAATACGCCATTCTCCAGGGCTGCATCAGCGCATCAGCGATTCCATGCGACGGAGGGTGGATGCATGTATCCTCGCTAACGGAGGACATTTTAAACATTTCCTGTAACAAAGTGTTTGAAGTCAGGCTGGTACGTTCTGTTGCTGTGTGTTTCCATTCCATGATTAATGTGATTTGAAGAGAAGTAATAAAATTAGCTCTAACATGGAAAGTAAGCGTTTCTGGACACATGTCCACATAACATATTTTCTTTCGTTGTGTGTGAGGAATGTTTCCTGAAAGTTTGGCAGTACCTTTTTGTAAGACCCTGTATATATATATGCATACCATAAGTGTGTGTGTACTGTGAAAAAAAGCAAAAGAAAAATTTAAAAAAGCCAAAGCAAATATATGTCATCTAAATATTTATTTATTCAAACATAGCGTATGTGTACTATGTACACACTTGTGAATATGTTTACACACTGAGAGTCTCATGAAAATAGAATCGTTTTTACGTCTCACCTGCCACTAGTTGTCCAAGACTGATTCTTTTTTAAGTGTAGTTCACAGTCCATCGGAATTATTGTAAACCCATGCCTTTTTTATGGTGGAATTTAGCTGTAGTAAAAAAGTATTTCGACATTATTTTTAGCATAGATTTATAAAAATTGTAAAATTTTCTCATCCTGTGCTACTGGAAAAAATTGTAAGACTGTTCTCAACCGTTGTTAGTATTACGATGTTTGGCGCCAGCTCCTTGAATTTCCGTTTACTGATTAGACACACATCCTCCTCAATCTCATAGTATAAAGCATGGAATCTTGCATATATGTCAAATGCTAGACTGTATAGATTTTCATCCCATTGCAGGCGTAAATTATCATATAGGCAGAAGTTGGAGTTTAGAAGACTCTGGCATTAGTTAACTTGCAATTACCAAATTTGATGGGATCATTGCTATATTCCGTCTTCTATTGATATGAAATCCAAGTATGGTGAACCTGGTCGTATCCAGATAAGCAGAGGTTTTAATAGATCACGTTTGTCTGCTTGCAGTCGGTAGGGTGCTCGATAACCTCCCATGAATGGAGAGATCACAGTAGAAACACACCAGCAATCAGAAATTTTAAAAGCTTCAAATGCTACTAACCTGATACAGTGATGTGTGGCATCTTCCATATTATTTTACTGATGGCGGTCTCGTTCTCCTCAATAGTTCCTTGAATGCACGAGTTATTATCCGCGCTACTCCAGAGCAGAATAAGTTCCTCTTAACCTTCAGAACAATTTGACGTTGTCCTCGAAGTATCCCAGAAGCAATTTTAAAGGCATAGATGCACTAAAGCTCTTGTACTCTTCCACTGTTCCATCCACTGGCTTGTCAATGCACCATCCAGCATTTTCTAAGTCGTTCAAATCCGAGGGAGAAACAGAAATACGTTTTAAGAGTTGATGTTGTGTGCACAGTCAGTATCAAAAGGTTCAAATGGCTCTGAGCATTATGGGACTTAACATCTATGGTCATCAGTCCCCTAGAACTTAGAACTACTTAAACCTAATTAACCTAAGGACATTACACAACACCCAGTCATCACGAGGCACAGTCAGTATCGTATCTTATGAAACAGGAACGCTAAAACATTACATGTAGGGTTCGATGCTACTCTCACGGAACCATCCCTTTTCGTAAATGATCCATCAAGATATATGAAAGTCTTGCATGGGAGGGTTGGAGCCTCTTGGTGTTGGGTGACAATCCTAATTTCATCATTATTATTAAATGTGTGACTGATGCATAAGGTTTATGTGCGAAGTATTCCTGGCATATAATATACTCGTCATATTCCTCTGGGCCAGTTTTATCGAATGATGTCATTGTGCAGCTTCAGATGTACTGATTTCAGAAACTCATAGTCTGCACATGTTATCACCTCGTTGTTCTGTTGTGAAGTGCCGCACTGTGCATTGTGCACTTTGGTTCTCTACCTTAGGCCCATCCTGTTTTCATTGCCAATATGAGGGTGCTGCATTCCCTGACTGACTGAAGCTCACAGTCGACACTTCTGGTCTGCCAAGTTAAAGGTTGTCGTTTCTGCCTCCGACAGGTCCTAGCTGGTTGAAGGCCACCACCACTTCTGTATCCCTCCACCTTCAAGGTCACTGCTGGTTCTGCTGTAGATGTAACAGTACAATGATTTCCTCACTGCGAAAATCAAGAAGTTGTTTATCCTGGTCCACAACACGCAGCTGTAGATAGTCCGAAGTCTGAATTGTTTCTGGGAGGCAAATAGCGTTGGCAGGGGTCTCAGCGATCTTGTCCCCTGTTCCCACTGATGGGAAGAATCCGAAAATTGTGTGAATCTGTCTGTTGTTGAGATATGAGCTTGCTACAATGTTACACTCCACATGGATTGTAGTGATGTGACTAGTAAGATCTGCTTAATTTATCAAGATTCTTCGTCTAAACCTGTCCTTTCTCGTTAAAATGAATCGTTGCACCCATTGACTTTATATCAGATTTATGTGTATTGATGTTTGCACATAACGCAATCCCTTTTCCAGACCATTTCAATACTTCGTTTAAATCGTCAGTATCGTATGCACCAGGTTCTATCTCTACAATATCTTTACCACCATTAATTTCCTGATGAATTTTACTGTTAGCCTATGTGACATTCGGAATGCTGTGGTCACAGGTTCCAATCCTGCCTCGGGTGTGTGATGTCTTTAGGTCAGTTAGGTTTAAGTAGTTCTAAGTTCTACGGGACTGACGACCTCAGATGTTAAGTCCCATAGTGCTCAGAGCCATTTCCACCATTTGTAAGTCTCCAGTTCAAAGTTCAACCAGCCCAATGCTCGCCCTCCCCCCCACCCTCCACCCTTGCTTAAATCAATCGGTGGGGTGTAATTCGCGCTTAATACTGACGTTCGGTCGGAGTATGACGTTGCATGTGTGTGTGTCTGTGCGTCTTCGTAAACGTTGGGAGGAACATCATGGACACATGGCCGCATCAGTAGACATGAAAGTCGTTGTAACTCTGCTGGCGGCTGGAAGTCCCCAAATGAATCAAAATAGTAGAGGTTATTTGTATTTTTCTTAACATCCTCCACACAGTGGGTTCCTGGTCCCCCAGAAAAATCTAAATTCTCAAACTCACACTCTCAAGATTTCCACGTAGTCTTTGGTAATGTATAGTGCATAAACACACCATGGAATCCATGAACAATGAATTTCTCCGTGACAAACTTGTGCAGATATGTATTTGTAAGCGGTTTTCTTTTTACACACATCAGAAAAGTTTTGCATCATCTCGGTTCCGAGAGTTCCGGAACCTGTACAGAAAAATGGAACAGAGATCAACAAAAACATTATTTCCACTATTTTTATTGATCATGAAAGCTACACATTGCACCGGTACCTCTAATACCCAGTAGCATGTCCTCTTGCATTGATGCATGCCTGTATTCGTCGTGGCATACTATCAATAAGTTCAGCAAGGAGCTGTTGGTCCAGATTGTCCCACTCCTCAACGGCGATTCGGCGTATATCCCTCTGAGTGGATGATAGGTCACGTCGTCCATAACAGCCCTTTTCAATCCATCTACGACATTTTCTATAGGGTTCATGTCCGGAGAACATGCAGGCCACTCTAGTCAAGTGATATCGTTATCCTGAAGGAAGTCATTCGCAAGATGCCCACGACGGGGGCGCCAATTGTCGTCCTTGAAGACGAATTCCACTCCAATACGCTGCGGATATGGTTGGACTATCCGTCGTAGGATGGCATTCACGTATCGTACAGCCTTTACGGCGCCTTCCATGTCCACCAGCGGCGGACGTCAGCACCTCATAATGCCACTGAAAAACAGGGAACCTCCACCTTGCTGAACTCGCTGGACAGTGTGTCTAACGCGTTCAGTCTGACCGGGTTGCCTCCAAACACGTCGCCAAAGATTGTCTGGTTGAAGGCATATGCGACATTCAATGGTGAAGAGAACATGATGCCAATCCTGAGCGGTCCATTCGGAATGTTGCTGGGCCCACCTCACCGCGCTGCATGGTCTCGTGGTTGCAAAGATGCACCTCGTCATGCAAGTCGTGGGTAAAGTTGCACATCATGCAGCCTACTGTACACAGTTTGAGTCATAACACAACGTCATGTGGCTACACGAAAAGCATTATTCAACATGGTGGCGTAGCTGTCACAGTTCCTCCGAGCCATAATCCGTAAGCAGCGGTTATTCACTGCAGTAGTAGCCATGGGGCGGCCTGAGCGACTCATGTCATCGACAGATTCGGTCTCTCTGTATCTCCTTCATGTCCGGACAACATCGCTTTGGTTCGCTTAGAGACACTTGGATACTTCCCTAGTTGAGAGCCCTTCCTGGCACTAAGTAACAATGTGGACGCGATCGAACCGTGGTGTTGACCGTCTAGGCATGGTCGAACTACAGACAACACGAGCTATGTACGTCCTTCCTGGTGGAATGACAAGAACTGATCGGGTGTCGGACACCCTCTGTCCAATAAGCGCTGTTTATGCATTAGATTATATTAGATTAGATCAGTTTTTCGTTCCATAGATTAGTGCTGAGGAGATCCTCGTGGATGTGGAAATCGTCAATATTTTTTTTAAGCTGAAACAACAAGACTAATAGTATGAATATAAACAATACATCATTTGTTTCTATTAAAAAATTCGTCAATGGAGTAGAAGGAGTTGACCACCAATAAGTCTTTCAGGCTCCTTTTAAAATTATCTTTATTTGTAACTAAATTTTGTATGTTTGCTGGCAAATAATTGAAGATGAGTGTTCCTGGGTAGTGGCCCCCTTTTGAACTAAAGTGAGTGCTTTTAAGTCCTTGTGCAGATCATTTTTGTTCCTGGTATTGTATGTATGAACTGAGGTGTTTGTTGGAAAAAGAGATATATTATTTAGGACCACGTGCACTAAGGAGTAAATATACTGAGAGGCAGTAGTTAGTATACCCAGTTCTTTGAAGAGGTTTTCTCAGGACGTCCGTGAATTTACTCCACAAATAGTACGTATTACACGCATTTGGACTCTGGAAACTTTTGGTTGACTTGTAGAGCTACCCTTAAAATATTATACTATATGACATTATGGAATGAAAGTAGGCCAAGTATACAAGCTTTTTCATTTTTATTTCGCCTATGTCAGATAACACTCGAAATGCAAATACAGATTTGTTAAGGCATTTCTGCAATTATGTGGTGTGCTCTCCCCAACTGAATTTATTATCAAGTTGTAATCCCAGGAATTTAAGACTGTCAACCTATCTGCTCTTCTTCATACTTTAAGCATATGCTGGGTGGAAACCTCTTACAGGTTCTGAATTGCATATAGTGAGTCTTTTCGAAGTTTAATGTCAGTGAGTTGGCTTTAAAACATTTATTAATATCCATGAAAATATCGTTAGCTGATCTTTCTAGAACTACACATGACATACTATTTATTGCAATGCTTGTGTCATCTGCAAACAAAAGGAACTATGCTTCTGGCAGTGTAACTGATGAGAGATCATTAATGTACACAAGAAAAAGCAATGGTCCTAAGATGGATCCTTGTGGGACACCACATGTAATTTCTTCCCATTCTGGTGATGACTGATGATTTAATTCACTAGTCCCTTGCATTGACATCCATTTTTTTCCTGTTAGCGAGGTATGACTTGAACCATTTTGCAGCACTGCCCGTGACACCATAGAATTCTAATTTATTTAAAAGGATGTTGTGGTTCACACAATTAGGTGCCTTCGACAAATCACAGAAAATACCTGTTGCTTGTAATTTGTTATTTAATGAATTAAGTATATTTTCACTGTAGGTGTAAATAGCCTTCTCGGTATCAGAACCCTTCAGAAATCCAAACTGTGTTCTTGATAATATGTTATTTGTGGTCAGATGCCTGTACATCACTTTTTCTAAAATTTTTGAGAGTGCGGGCAAAAGTGAAATCGGTCTGTAGTTTGATGGTATCTCTTTATCCCCTTTCTTGAATAGAGGCTTAACATCTGCATATTTTAGCCAGTCAGGAAATGTCCCAGTTATAATTGACTGGTGACACAAGTAACTTAGAATTGTACTAAACTCACAAGAACATGTCTTAATTAACTTTGTTGATAGTTCATCGTAACCACCTGAATGGTTTGTTTTTAAAGATTTTATTATGGAGGTTATTTCTTTTGGTGAAGTGTGAGAAATATTCATGGACCTGAAGCAATTTGTAAAGGCTAGTTTAAGATATTCAAGGGCATTATTTACTGATCATGACAATCCCATTCTATCAGTAACGTATATAAAGTACTTGTTAAATACATTTGCCACACTATGCGCATTGGTTACTAATGTGTCATCTACCCTTAATTATATTTGCTCCTGTTCCTTTCTGGTTATACCAGTCTCCTCTGTCACTATCTCCCATATTGTTTTTATTTTGTTCCCTGACATTGCTATCTTCTTCTCGTAGTGCATTTGTTTAGATGTCTGAATTACTTTTTTTTAAAATATTTTACAGTATTCCTTGTATTTAGCTAAATCATCAGCATTGGAGCTATTCTTGGTCGACAGATACATTTTCCTTTTTGTCTTACAGGAAATCTTTATTTCTTGTGTAATCCATGGTTTTATTATAGACTTCTGTTTAATTTGAGTAACTTTTAGAGGAAAACAGCTTTCAAATATGATACTGACATTGTTCAGGAATGTGTTTTATTTTTCATTCATGTCATTAGCACTATAAACATCTTTCCAGTTCATATCTTTGAGCAGTTTTCTCAAACACTCAATTTTTGGTTGGTTGACTACTCTCTTGTACTCAGATTTAGCAGTCTTGATAATCTGCTTAGAATTTACATCTAAAACGAGGAGCTGCATGTCATGATCTGATAGTCCATTTATTACAGGTTTTATGATATGATTTTGTTCCTTTGATTTGTCTATAAAAATGTTATGAATGGCTGTCCTTGAGGATTTAGTGATCCCAGTTGGAAAGTTTACAGCGTGAGTTAGAATGAAAGACAACATTACTAATTGCAGTAAATGTTTCTGGAAGACTGCATTAGAAAATCTGTATTAAAGTCACCAGCAATGGAAATTTCTTTGTTTCTTCCTGTTAAATAACCCAAAAGAGGTTCTAGATGATTTATAAATAGATTATAATTTCCTGCAGGTGCTCGGTAAATAGTTACTATTATATGGGATCTATTATGGAACTCTACTTCTGTTGCACATTTTTCTAGATGCTACTCTACACATAATTTATTAATGTCAATGTTCTTGAATTTATGGCAGTTTTTAATAAATGTGGCAACTCCTCCTCCATCCATACCCACTCTGCAGAAGTAGGAAGCCAGCTTAAATCCTGAAATGTCTAACATATCTATACTAGTGGTCACTTGATGTACAGAGAGGCAAATTGTGTCAATTTGATTATATGAATTCATTTCATCAATACAAATGAGTAGTTCATCAACTTTATTTCTGAGTCCCGGAATGTTCTGGTGTAATAAAGATAACTGATACTGCGTACTAATGGGGTTATAACTGCTTTGGCGAAGATGAACTGGCAGTTTCTGATTACTTTCTGTTAAACATTGTTTAAATGGCGGCTGTATGCTAAAATCTGACTCATGTTCATCTGTTTTCTCAAACTGAGTGTGTCTGCCAGTCTCTCTTAAAACTCGTTTTTTCCCCCGTCCCTATCTTAAAAAAGGCATCCCTCTGCCACCTGTGACCACTGGTATTTTACCACTTGTGACAGTGTCCCCTCTTAAGTTTTTTGCAGTGAACCTAGACAGTTTTCCCTTCCCTTTCCCATTGAGGTGAAGGCCATGCCTAATATAGTCCCACCTATCGATAGCATCCACAGGAATCAAACCAATATGGGACCCTATATCCGTCCTAAGCAGCCACTCCAACTCCAAGTTCGCCCTCCCGACGGAAGAGTTCAAATGAGGCCGATCATGGCGTCTCATCAGAGACACAAATTCCACACTCGTATGCTTCGTTGCTAATGCTATCTTCACCAGGTCACTCTTTATGGAATATTCAGAGCCTCTATCAATGCTATTTCCCCGACCACCCACTATAATCACGGCATCCTCCTTTGTGAAATCCTTGCATAAAGAACCTAAATCCTCTGTTACCTGACCCAGATCTGCACTAGGCTTGAAAAAGTTTGTGACCTGGTACTCTGGACCTAGATTTTCCTGCAGTAGTTGGCCAACACCTCTACCATTGGAGCTACATAACAACAGAACTTTCTTTCTCTTTACAAATTTCCCTACCTTTTTCACGTCCTTGAAAGCTTGTTGTGCCATTTCTACAGCTTCAGCTACATGAGGCTCATCCGATTATGACTGAGGCAACAAGTCAAATCTATTTTCAAGATTTATGACAAATCTGTCTGATGCACTCCTTTGCCTGTTCCCCCTATTATCTGTTGCCACTTCCCAACTCTTTAACCTGTCCACATCCTCCCTTGCCTTGTCTAAGTCAGCTTGAAGAGCTGCAGTTTTCCCTTCCTGTTCCAGTATTTTCCTATCTCTACTGCAGATCCTACAATACCACTGGTGAGCCTCATTTATGTCCACATTTTCCACGCCACTACATTTGCCCCAATGAAAGAAACTACAGCACCCATCACACCACACCCCGGAACTAATGATCCTACGGCATGTCACACACTTCTCACTCATGGTAAAAACAGTAATCGTATAAACTGATTTAAGTTCTGACTAAAACGTAAACAAAGGACCCTACGAACTATTCAGGCAGATACAAATAAATTGAAAGAGTACTGAATAAAAAAACTGATGATTACATATAAGTTTAAGTCACTGTTTACTTGCGATACGCGCGCCTGAAATTAAGCCTAAAATCCGTGCTATAGGCGCGAGAAGGAAAATACTCTTCTTACCCCCTTTAATATTATCTTGTACTTCACTAACACTTCCACTAATTTAACAAAACTTAGATTATATTTGTAACAACTGTAAACGTTTAAAAACAGCTTAATAACAACGGTTTTTATAATTATATATTGCAGCAAATACTCGAAGAGTCCACGTCGGTGCAGTGACATGGTTGTTCAAATCTTTGGGCGGATTTCATGACAACTCTGAACAGTCAAAGGGACTGTATGTGTGATACAATATCTACAGTCAACGTCTGCTTCCAGGAGTTCTGGGAACCGGGGTAATGCTAAACGTTTTTTGATGTGTGTATTTGTAAAGAGTACTAGTTCTTTTTTGTATGGAAGCTGCTGCTTTCCATCATGCAGTTATGTCTTCTTGCTGCCTGTAGCTGGGCCTGGGAATTCTGTGCTTCCTTGACTGTTCTTGCAATAGCGGCAGCACTACCAGCCAGTGGAACCATAGCTGAGAGACCTGTAAGCGCACGAGTGAGGAATTGGATAATTGCACCTGATGCCTTGGGTATCAGCTGAGCCATGCGTGGTTTAACCAGTCCTTTCTGCTTCAGAGCACTTTCAGCTGCATACATCGCCGTCACGAAACAGTTCTTTAAACAGTCCCTCTTCTTCATCATTGTCTTCTTCTTCTTCAGTGTACGACGTGCAGCGTTCATAACATGCTTGAAATTCACACCCAACCCAACTTCATTTTACTACACATTGTTTTATCATCTACAAATGCAGCAGTGCGGTGTCCTATACCAATATCCTTACCCACACGTATTGCCTTGGCTTTATCAGCTAAAAATCGACCTGCAGCGTGACGTCCTGGGAGAGCCTTACCTTCAGCATATACAATGTCATGTTCCAAACAGACCTCATCAAGCAGCTTAATCGCTTTGCCACCACGAACCAAACGATTTTGAAGATTTGTACCAGGTCCACAGTAACTATACCCCAGAATGTGCAATCTGATGGAAAGTTTCTCGAGAATACCACCACCTCATGTAATACATCTCCTATCACGCATGTTTTACTACAGTGCTGGTTGTGCTCGATGAACATTATATAGCAGATCGTCACTGTCAATCTAGCTGTTTTGTGTCGTAGCAAAACCAAGCCATTTGACTATTTTTCAAATGGTTCAAATGGCTCTGAGCACTATGGGACTTAACATCTATGGTCATCAGTCCCCTAGAACTTAGAACTACTTAAACCTAACTAACCTAAGGACATCACACAACACCCAGCCATCACGAGGCAGAGAAAATCCCTGACCCCGCCGGGAATCGAACCCGGGAACCCGGGCGTGGGAAGCGAGAACGCTACCGCACGACCACGAGATGCGGGCGACTATTTTTCTATTCCCTCGACAACTTATGACACACTCTATGAGAAACGCCTGTGATTCTGAGCTCTTCTGCACTTCCTCGACGTAAAAGCATCCTTAAATTTCAATACAACTGCTATCGTTTGAGATGTAAGTTTTGGGATTTTTCTCTGCACTTTGGAAGCTGTGAAAATCTCACTCGATCAGTTTCGGAAGCATGACTCCTCAAATGCTGTCTTACGATTTGAGATATGTACTAAATCACCCACATTAAACTACTGCTTACATGCATCGAGCATTTTAATACAATAGTACACTTTGTCCGCGAGTCTATTATCATGATCATTGATTGCTCTCATTTTTATTGTGCTATGTTTGGTTCAGTTATACTGTGCCATTATTTGTGGGAGAGTTTCTAACCATTTCTATGAGCTGCGAAGATTAAAACTCATCCACACTTGACCTTTAATTGTTCTTTTCAGACGTTCCGCGACACTTGCCTTGCAGTGGGTGAAGGCTGGGTGGTGATCTGTAAAACTCTCCACTGTGATCAGTTTGGAGGTTGCCTGAGCATCGATTCGTCATCATCTGTAGCAAATGTTTGAACACCTTCCCCATTTTTGTTTTAACAGGTAATGCCTAGGGAAATTTGGGTTTTGTATCAGTAGGCGTTAAAATATATTTGAATCCATTATTCTCATGTTAATGTTCCCTCCTATCCAAAGAGCAGCATGCCTTATGTCAGGGGCGGGCAGGAATCCTGCACATGTGCGGTGCACTTGCACGCGTGCAGTTAACAGGTGTTCCGCGTGCACACAGGGGCAAGCTGGCCACCTGCTTATCTCCCATTTCCACCATACCTTCTGTCCGCTCCTTCCTCTGTAACGCGTTTTGTTTCCTAGCTTGCTTTATTGAGTGAATCAATAAGGTTAGTAGGAGTGCTTGAAAGAAATCATGGTTTGAAAGAGCACCTATTACCTACGATACGTTTTATTTAATTATCACAGGTGGAGTTTACAATACGTTTAATATCTGGAACAAAATTTCTACATACAGACAAACAAAAATAGTTACGTAAATTTTCATCACTGATGTTTGCTCTTAACTGAGACTTATTAATTCAGCAAATGGATTTCCACCTCTCGCTATATTAAGCGCAGTCTTATAACTTGCACATACCGCTGGGCTGTTATTGTTGTCGTCCTGAAAACTTGAAAACAGTGCTCCATAAAATGTTAGATCAGTTAGATGAGAGACATGACGAGAGAAAGTCGCAGATCTCTCGTGACAACAACAACTACGACAAATTCAAATGGCTCTGAGCACTATGGGACTTAACTAAAAAAATGGTTCAAATGGCTCTGAGTACTATGGGACTTAACATCTTAGGTCATCAGTCCCCTAGAACTTAGAACTAGTTAAACCTAACCAACCTAAGGACATCACACACATCCATCCCCGAGGCATGATTCGAACCTGCGACCGTAGCAGTCGCGCGGTTCCGGACTGCGCGCCTAGAACCGCGAGACCACCGCGGCCGGCATGGGACTTAACTGCTGTGGTCACCAGTCCCCTAGAACTTAGAACTACTTAAACCTAAATAACCTAAGGACATCACACACATCCATGCCCGAGGCAGGATTCGAACCTGCGACCATAGCGGTCGCGCGGTTCCAGACTGTAGTGCCTAGAACCGCTCGGCCACTCCGGACGGCCAACTACGACAGATTCATCTGGTATCGTCAGATCGGTCTTCTTAAGCTCAGTCAATTCCCCATCCGCTCAGAATCCGACAATAAATTGTACTCGTCCTTGTGAAATTTATTATAATGGCCTTCAATACTAAACTTCCGTTGACCAGCGAGAATACTGCCACATATTAAACATTTCGAATTTTCACGTTTTTGCACAAAGAAAAAATGATTCTCCCATTACTTTTTAAAAGATAGCAAATCTTCACTTCTCCGTTTCTTGAAATACAACGTTCACTACATAGTGCTCGCTTCGCATCAACGTCCGCAGCTTAGCCTGGCACTACACTGCCGCAACCTGCCGGCTGTCGCCACAGCCCCGGTCGACGCCTGCACGCGAGCAGCACACGTGCAGCGCTGTGCGCTCATGAGCCGCGTGCAACGTTTGCCCGCCCCTGCCGTATGTCATCCAAACCTTCAATCATAATGCGCCTGTGAGGGTATGTTTTGCGCGCTGGTTTGTGCGGTTCTCGAACTACCGTCTCCATTTCCATTTGATTATGACTCTGTCTCTAAGCTCTGATATTAATGAGAAAGCATCATTCGAATAAATGGAATTGCCTGTAGCAGTTGATGCCATGGGCACTCATAGTCTATTTATTATCTCATGTGGGTTGTCGGTATATATACTGAGGGTGCTGCCTGCTGACTCTTTTATGCTGAATGTCAACGTCATCACCACTGCTATAGCGAACGTCTAATAATAAAGATTTTATAATGTCTCTGTATTTCGCACTGCGTTGGTTCCTGCATAAACCAGAATATTGTAGAGTTTCGCCACACATCTCCAGATCTTTGGGTGAAAATTTTCCTTTTTTTAAAGGTTTAGGAAAATGAGGTTCAGTATATCTGCTGTTCTTTGAAATTCCCTATCGCTTATCTGTATTGTTTTTTCATTTAAAGTTACAGGCTGCATGCCCACCATGTATAGTTTTTGACCACTGACATCAGATGTTTTGTCCATCCTCATTCAGTAACTGGTTTAAACGTTTCTCACAACATAAAAATGTCTTGACAGATTCGAAGAATGAGAAGTGGGCTATTTGAATAACACAGGTCTGACTAGAAGCAGGTCGTGTTCAACGAGAGAACACCCAAAGTGGCACAATAGGATAAGGAGAGGGAGGGTACCTCAATTGTGCTATTTCCTGCCATTTTTTCGATAATTTTAATTAATTGGTCACTTAATTCGATATCAAAACTGGCGCAGAGTTTCCAGGAGGGAGAAAGGCTGGAGGTTTCCCAGAGGGAAAGCATGACAAAGAAAGAGTGCAATCGCTCTCTCATTCAGAAGTGTGCAGAATCCTAAAAACATGCTGTTATTGGCGGCAGTAGGGGGGGGGGATGGAGGGGTGAGGATTTCCCAGAGGGTGATGGGGTGATTAATTAATCAATTTAATTAAGTCATGAAATAGTTTAGTATAAAAGGTGTGCTTGAATCGGAGAGGGGACTTCACAGAGGGTTTGGGGTGGTGGAGGGGGAGGGGGAGGGGTGTGGTCTTCCTCAAAAGGTGATAAATCAATCAGCAGAACAATAGGTAAAGGGGGGAGGGGAGGAGGAGGTGGTCATAAATTAATCAAGTTTTCCCCTGAATGTACGATTGCCCCTGAATGTACGCAACCCGCAATAACAATGCGCCAAAAAAGACATTATCCCATTACCCCTGTCATATTAATGACGGAGCATCGAATAACAGTTTCCTGCCATGAAGACGTCTCAAGCTGTCTTACCTCTCCAGCCTGTCACAATGTGGCCACATCACTAACCAAATCTGATTTGACTGATGTTTTGGTTTGACACAAAGATGACGAGACTTTGGGACACGCAGAATATCGGAAACCAACACATACAAATTTATGTCAACGTGCAATGAGCTGCCACCATCCTTTCCTGACGGTGTGTGTTCTCAGAACTTTCGTTCACACCCACATATCATTGCTGATGACAGAAATCTGCTCCTAAGCTTAAAGAGAGCTTTTGAAGCTAATGGGTATTATCCACGGCAAATACAGAGTTTCCTATAAATGAAACCAGAGGTGGCCATAAGGAATACAGAAGAACACACAGAAAGTATTAGATCCATGGCTTTTCTGTCCTATGTGGGGAAAACAGGACGGATCCTCAGCACGCACACAGTAACAGTGGTTTTTCGTCCATCTAAGACAGCAGCACTCTCTGGTTTTGTAAAGGTTATTTGACGTTACAAAATGCTGGAGTTCACAGGATCCCCCGAGAATGTCCCCTTTCATGCATCTGACAGACGACTCGTACAGCCCATGGAAGATATACGGAACACGGCAGGTACAGTTGGCTCTTACAGCCCAGCAAACCGGCTGTGGTAGAGGACTGTATTGGCACTGGTGACTCTTATGTGGTAGAAAAACGTCGAAATTTTAGCGTCATTTCACTTTTTATTTATTATTTTTATATACACTACTGGCCATTAAAATTACTAAACCAAGAAGAAATGCAGATGATAAACGGCTATTCATTGGACAAATATATTATACTAGAACTGACATGTGATTAAATTTTCACGAAATTTGGGTGCATAGATCCTGAGAAATCAGTACCCAGAACAACCACCTCTGGCCGTAATAACGGCCTTGATACACCTGGGCATTGAGTCAAACAGAGCTTGGATGGTGTGTACAGGTACAGCTGCCCATGCAGCTTCAACACGATACCACAGTTCTTCAAGAGTAGTGACAGGCGTGTTGTGATGAGCCAGTTGCTCGGCCACCATATATCAGGCGTTTTCTGTTGGTGAGAGATCTGGAGAATTTGCTGTCCAGGGCAGCAGTCGAACATTTTCTGTATCCAGCAAGGCCCGTACAGGACCTGCAACATGCGGTCGGGCACTATCCTGCTGAAATGTAGGGTTTCGCTGGGATCGAATGCAGGGTAGAGACACGGGTCGTAACAAATCTGAAATGTAATGTCCACTGTTCAAAAGTGCCGTCAATGCGAACAAGAGGTGACCGAGACGTGTAACCAATGGCACCCCATACCATCACGCCGGGTGATACGCCAGTATGGCGATGACGAATACACGCTTCCAATGCGCGCCAAACACGGATGCGACCATCATGATGCTATAAACAGAAACTGGATTCATCCGAAAAAATGACGTTTTGCCATTCGTGCACCCAGGTTCGTCGTTGAGTACACCATCGCAAGCGCTTCTGTCTGTGATGCAGCGTCAAGGGTAACCGCAGCCATGGTGTCCGAGATGATAGTCCATGCTGCTGCAAACTCCGTCGAACTGTTCGTGCAGATGGTTGTTGTCTTGAAACGTCCCCATCTGTTGACTCAGGGATCGAGACGAGGCTGCACGAACCGTTACAGCCATGCGGATAAGATGCCTGTCGTCTCGACTGCTAGTGATACGAGGCCATTGGGATCCAGCTCGGCGTTCCGTATTAACCTCCTGAACCCACCGATTCCATATTCTGCTAACAGTCATTGGATTTAGACCAACGCGAGCAGCAATGTCGCGATACGATAAACCGCAATCGCGATAGGCTACAATCCAACCTTTATCAAAGTCGGAAACGTGGTGGTACGCATTTCTCCTCCTTACAACAGACATCACAACAACGTTTCACCAGGCAACGCCGGTCAACTGCTGTTTGTGCATGAGAAATCGGTTGGAAACCTTCCTCATGTCAGCAGGGTGTAGGTGTCGCCACTGGCACCAACCTTGTGTGAATGCTCTGAAAAGCTAATCATTTGCATATCACAGCATCTTCTTCCTGTCGGCTAAATTTCGCGTCTGTAGCACATCTTCATGGTGTAGCAATTTTAACGGGCAGTAGTGTATAACCAGATCTGATTAGGCCCTCTCTTATATAGGACCATTGTGTCACATAAATAGTACGTTTCTTACATCATAAGCACCTAAGAAATAACGTTTTCAAAATGGCAAATTGTTTTAAAGTGATTTGAATGTCTGAAATGACAGTGTGAATAAATAATTCCGACTAAGACCTAACAAGGTTAATACTAGCACGGCTTGTACTACTGGAGATGCTGCCACTATTGGTAATGGGTTGTAATAATAATAATAATATTAATAATGACAGTGAAAACAAAGATGATAGTGTCAGATATGAAAACAATTTATAGGTGTACGAAATAGGTTTTTTCTGATACAGCAAGCTCTGGGAAAGTAAATGTAAGAAGTCCCCATCAGGTAAGTATATTTGGATATGATGAAGACCAGGGTGGACAGAGGGAAGTACAAGGGTAATGTGTGCGTACAGAGATAATGATAATCCTTATTGTTTCTTTCGCAGATATGCCATTAACTGTCTTCTTCAGCTGGAGATGTTATTCTATTCTTTATTATAGTGCGGGAGGTTATTCCAGAGTCGGCTCTCTGCTGTTGAGAATGGCTTCGAGAAAGTGGTCGAATGATGAAGGGGGACAGAAATGATTTTGCTCCGTTGGGAGCGGGTGTTTCTGCCATGTTGTTCAGACAAGAGCGTTAAGGTCTAAGAGACATATGCGGGACGGCGTTAATTGATAAGACAGTTGGGAAGACAGAGGGTATGGAAATCTTTGTGCTTGTCTCCACACGCCGGCCGAAGTGGCCGAGCGGTTAAAGGCGCTACAGTCTGGAACCGCACGACCGCTACGGTCGCAGGTTCGAATCCTGCCTCGGGCATGGATGTGTGTGATGTCCTTAGGTTAGTTAGGTTTAAGTAGTGCTAAGTTCTAGGGGACTTATGACCACAGCAGTTGAGTCCCATAGTGCTCAGAGCCATTTGAACCATTTTTTTGTCTCCACACAGTCAAGACACAGGTGCATATATCAGTGAAATATGATCAGAAATACAATGAAAGAGTTGAACATCAGAGATATGATGAACACAGGCAATCATAAATAGTTCCAGGGGCCGCTAGCTCTCCTGAGAATGACCTTGCAGGATGACACCGTCGTAATCAGTAATTGAAAGTATAAGTGTTTGTACAGGTTTATTTTTTTGTTCATGAGGGTAAAATTTTTATATTTTTGTAGGGCATGGAGAGATGCTGATGCCTGCTTGCACGTTGCAGCTAAGTGCTCAGTCTAGTTTAGATTTTCATCTATTTTAGGAACTCGGTGGTGTAAGAGACACTTGAAATTCTCTTAGCTACCGATTTAATCGATAGAGATAGCGGCTTCAGCTTGGCTAAGTAATGGAATTCATCGCTCTCTGTAATAAACTTACAAAGACGTCGCTACACTGCAGCTCACCGTGACATATCGCTATACTAGCGTGGATCGACTTCGTTGCCATTGATGTAATTCATGCATTTTGTACTTCTTTGCTGCCGATCAACGTCTCTAGCGCTTTTGTAACTGCGGCCCACAGAGCGTACACTCAAATTCTATGCTCTGTGCTGTTGCGGCATGCGTGGTGGCGCGGTCGTTGAGTGTAAAACGATGGAGCGTGTGCTGGACCGTCAGTCTTCGGTATACTATGAAGATGACTGAACGATATACAGCCAGAATATTAGAAGAAGAACTGTAATTTATGCGGCTGCACACGCACAATTTAACTGAGCACGCTGTGCGAAAACATGAAGATGCACACCAAGGATTAACAAGTGCAAAAGCTTCATATTTGCCGATTACCTTGTCTTAGCAACCTAAACAAGGAAGTATGAGGCAGTAGAAAAAAATTCTAACAACAATATTAAAGACTTTTGTGATTATTGTGGTAAGAAACACCTGAAACCTAGTCATCAGAAAACACAGCTCAGTGCTTCATATTCCGAAACCGACAGACAAATACCTAGAAGACTAAGAGTTAATTTGGAGGGCACCGAGCTGAGACACTGTTTTACGACTACATACTTTGATATCAGTTTAGACATGTCTTTAACATATCACTAACACTGTCTCAGACCCAAGCTAAAACTGTCAGCCCAAAATAACTTCATTCGGAAACCCACTGGCAGTAACGGGGAGATCAACCTCAAGTCATTACAACCTCGGCCACAGGACTCTGTTTCTCTGCAGGGGAGTAGGCGAGCACTGTGGGCCTAAGCCGATTATGCAAAGCAAGTGGACGTCACATTCAATGAAAGTGCAAGACTGACAAATGGACGTCAGAAACTGGCGCCAGCTGAAAAGGTTTATTGCTTAGCATGTATTGCTTCATTTCATATAGATCGTAAGTAACTGCAGACACTAAAAGAAAAAAAAAAGAGATTGAACTAAATCATTTATACCCACTCCATGGGCATTAAGCACCACGAACTAAATTCACACAAGAAGAAGTTTCTTTAGTTCAACATCAGGACTAACAATGTGTCACAAGCTGCCAGATAACAACTGTGGGCAGTTACATAAAACCAACTTCAAACGTATATATGAACTTCATTCGCGGTTACGAATATGGACGGCCGTCAGCTGTATAATGGAATGACGACAACGCGCGCATGTCCGAAGGAACATTGCATCGCACTTCATAACAACACAGGCACTGCAATATCATATAATAGCTTCAAACGTGGATGAAACCTGCTGAGTGTCTACCGCCTGGAGGTACTGTAGATTGGTCCACCTGGAGGTCATTCATCAGCCAAACATTAGGTAATTGGTAAATCCATGGACAGCCTTGTCAAGTGGGAATATTCCAAAGGACGGACACCGTTCAACTCCGGAGGAGAAAAGGGAATGGATTACTGTGCCACAGTCCATTCTGCCCTGAGCTATGCAGTGATAGCTTATGTTCAGTTATGTAAACTTTGTTAGTTGCAAATTTTGTAAATTGTTATTTTAGCAGTCACATTTGTATAATATGGAGTTTTGTACGGCTTCCGACGCGAGTAAAATACCAACTTTCAGAGATGATGTGTCGATTTTTTAAACATACTCCTGGTCATTAAAAGACTCAGTCAAAAGTGGTAAGGAGATATGAGGATATTAAAAGAAATATGATGATCTGCAGACAGTCTTAAATAAAACTGTAATAATTTTTCTTCGAACTCCACAACCTGTACCGGTCGTAGCGAAATTCATTTAATCTCGTACACAAGACCTTTCGCATTATGCCACAACAAGAGATCAAGTGGGTTCAGATTAAATGAACAGATTGGCCGCTGAATTGTACTTCTTCATTAAAAAGGAAACGTGGGTTCATTGATTTAGGGAAACCACTGCAAACGTGAAACTGTGTGATCAGTCGAATATCTTAACCAATGCTTTGCAACGCTCGATTTTCAGCTGTAAATCACTCTCAACAATTATAAATTAGCGAATTCAGTCTACAGACCTGATTCAGTTTCATGGTTCGAGCAGTACGTATAAACGTTATCGGAAGCATTGTGTTAGGTTCCCCACTAATGCGACATTCGTTTGTGAAGCTTAGTTGGATTTAACGCTCCCTGGTAATCAAAGGGGTGCGTACTGAAAGCATTACCTTCCGCATCACGACCGTGACTAGCGAGAACTAACAACTATTCACAGAGGAAATCGAGAAGCCACAAAGGCTCATGCGACGTGATAATTTAACGCAGATACCTCAGTGAGAGATCAGTGAGACACAGCTTTTGTAGTTAGGTCACAGTGGCTCCGTGAAAGGCAAATCGTAAGTGGAAGAGCACCAGCCAACTCGTGTAGCTACTCTTGAACACTGGAAGATTATAAATACATAACAAGGCAATATGAAGAGCTCTTTGCCCAGCTCTGTTTATCTCACATTACTGCATCCATTCAAATCACCAACAGTAAGAAACTTTGTTACATCTCCTAGAATTGTAATGTTAATAATAAAATTATCTTTAGCATTTAATTTAGAAATACAACCTACTCGCATACCTCAATGTGCTGCGCGCTAGCTTGCAAGAGAGGAAGGTGAGACACACCAGGATCGAATCGCCAAGGTATTTTTCCAAATCTCCTTACAATATCAGACAATGGTGTCTCACATCGAACCACAGCAACAGACAAAAAGCTTTTACCATCAGCTATTACAACACGATTAAGGCGACGTAAGACATGACACCACGAAGAACTAAAGGCTGCCTGGGCACTTCCTCTTACAATGTACATTAAATGCTGGTTATTATTTTATTATTTCGCTGAATGGTAGGACTGATGCAACAAAATTTGGATTTTTTCTGCTTTAACGTTTGGTTTCGAGTGAAAGGCCATTAGTTATGCCGAAGGTTACATAAACAGTGACATCTGGGTTTCAAGACAGCACTGTAAATACCATTAGAATTTTTTCCTTGTGAACAAATGAATTAGGGACACTTTACTAGCTGTCTGATACACCTTGACGTCGATGGCGACGCTTTTTGGTGAGGACTCCAACAGGGAGAAACAGGCTTGGGAAGTCCCTATATTCAGGCTCAAAAGTCACCCACTACTCACGGAAAGGGATTGGCGCTTGACCCATGCCGCGCTCGTCTTGTTAAGCGGTGTCTCAGATGTAGACAATAGGAGTAACGTCATACAAGCTAGACGGAGGGGTGTACAAGGTCCCCTCATACCCATATAGCGTATCTTAAATCATTTTGATACAATTTGGGAGCTATGGGCGAAGCAGTGTCTTGCTGAAGGTGTATCTACATTTACATTTACGTGATTACTCTGCAATTCAAAATTAAGTGCCTCCCAGAAGGTTCATCAAACCACCTTCAAGCTATTTCTCAAACGTTCCACTCTTGAACAGCACGCAGGAAAAAAAAACACATAAATATTTCCGTGCGAGCTGTGATTTCTCGTATTGTATTACTATGAACATTTTTCTCTACATAGGCGGGTGGCAGAAAAAATATTGCCACACTTTGGAGAGAAATATCATGATCTAAATTTCATGAGAAGATCCTGCAACGTCGAAAACCGCTTATGTTGTAATGACTGCGACCCCAGTTCGCGTATCATATACAGGGTGTCCAGAAAAGGGCTCCCTGATTTCAAAGTTAAATATCTCGAAAACAAAGATCGATAGAGGAATGCAGTAAACGGTATGTTTATTGTGAAAGCTGTAAGAAGTTTATACATCAGTTTGAAATAATAGTTACAAAAGCTGCTAACAGATGGCGCTGTACGCTGTACAGCTCATATCAGCATACATAAGTGAAATAATCGTATGAAAACAATCTTTGCAAACAATCACATCACAATGTTTTCAAAATGTTCACCATGGGCACTACAGAGGTGGCGCAAACGAAGAATGAAATTCGCCGTCACATTTCGTAGTGTCTCAACCAAAATGGATTCACATGCCACAGAGATCGCCGATTCAAGATCGTCCAGCGTGGCGGGATGCTTCGGGTAGACCATGTCTTTCACTGTGCCCCACAGAAAAAAATCACAGGGAGTTAAATCCGGCGAATATGGAGGCCAATCCATGCCTGCACCAGTAAATTTGGGATATTCCAAAGCAATGACTCGATTCCCGAAGTATTCTTCAAGAAAGCGAAACACTTCTTCGGTCCGATGTGGTCGGGCTCCATCTTGCATAAACGATTCAGTACCTGGTCGATCCTCTAACGCTTGCTGTGTGGCGAGAAATTGTTCCAAAATTGCAACGTAACGTGCACCAGTGACCGTTTCTCGAATGAAAGAAGGGCCAATAATGCCTCTGCTGCATACTGCAGCCTACACAGTAGCTTTAGGAGAACACAGGGGTTTCGTTTCACACCAATATGGCTTTTCGGAACCCCAAAATCGCCAGTTCTGCTTATTCACGTATCCATTCAGGTGGAAGTGTGCTTCATCTGTAAACCAGATGCAGCCAGCATCAAATCCTTCACTATCAATCATTGTGAGCATCTGATTAGCAAAGGCAACCGTTTGTTGCACAGCTCGTACGGGTATGGCCTGGTGCGTTTGAATTTTGAATGGAAACATGTGTAGGCTATTTCTCAGTATTTTCTGCGTGCTGGAACGCTTCAAACCAGTCTCAGATGCTATTCTACGGACAGATGACATTGGATTTCGCTGAATAATTCCAGAAACTGTGGCGATATTTTCAGGCGTAACAGCGGTTTGCTTGCGGCCAATATGCCCCACTAGATCATCAGTTACGCTGCCTGTTCGTTGAAATTTTGCGAAGAGCGTACGAATGGTTTTCGCATCGGGTCTTTTTGGAACATTAAATCGTGCTTGAAAACTTCGCGTTGTTGCCGTAGGACTCTCTTCTAACCTGTGGTACTCTAGCACCAGAAAAACGCCTTGTTCAATGGAGTACATGGTTTTAATCTCTCCCTTCGGTACGCTAACCTCCTTTCACATTTCAATAGTGGAACTGATCACTCTGGGCTTCGGATCAGTATTTACACTAGGCATTACGTATGGCGATTACAGCGCCATCTGTTAGCAGCTTTTGTAACTATTATTTCAAACTGCTGTATAAACTTCTTACAGCTTTCACAATAAACATACCGTTTACTGCATTCCTCTATCGATCTTTGTTTTCGAGATATTTAATTTTGAAATCAGGGAGTCCTTTTCTGGACACCCTGTACGTCGCACTCTGCCACTTGTTCCGCGATAATATAAAAAAGGCTGCCCTTCTTTGTACTTTTTCAAGATCCTCCGTCAGTCGTATCACACGCACATCCAACACCACACGGTAATACTCTAGTAGAGGACTGACAAAGGTAGTGTAAGCAGTCCCTTTAGTAGACCTGTTCCATTTTCTAAGCGTTCTGCCAATAAATTACAGTCTATGGTTTGCTTTCATACAACGTTATCTATGTGTTCATTCCAATTTAAGTTATTCGTAACTGTAACCTCTCAAGTATTCAGTTGAATTTATAGTATTCAGATTTGTGTGATTTATCGTGTAACCGAAGTTTAGCGGATTGCTTATGGTACTCATGTGGACGACTTCACAGTTTTCATTATTTAGAGTCGGTTTCCACTTTTCGCACCATACAGACATCGTGTTCAAATCATTTTGCAACTGGGTTCGATTATCTGATGACTGGAAGGATATCGGCAAATTGTCCATTAAAATTTGCAAGTTTGCCGTAAAAGAAGTTGGAAATCGGTGAAATTTGCAAACAGATAGGATAGACCATAGTGCCAAAAGCTGAACACTTAATGTAGATGGGTATCAGCCTACTGTAAGCCGATAAGTAAATTCGTCCAATCTTGGAGACGCATATTCATGCAGTGTAGATGTAACTGCACAGTGCAAGTAATTAGCTGCCTAATGTTAAGTATACATCTTCGTGTTTCAACACATACAATTTGTTTTAACAGAATAATTCAAACTCCATCATTTTGAGCAACTACATGGGTCTAGTCATTTGTTCTGCAGTGTATGGATCAGTTTCTTTTTTAAATAATAGCAACGATATAACAAAAAAATAACGATTTATTAAGAATAAATTACTTTATGTGAACAAACCATTTTGGTACTTTAAAGACGAATATATACATTGTCAATGTTAACTAATACAATGAGGTCTTATTTACACGAAAACCAATAATAATCCACGTACAGTATGATTCCCAATGTATTATTCTATAGCTATATTTTTCCTTCTCTCTATATATAGTTTTTACATCATAACGTTTAGCTTGCATGGGAAATGGGTGGACTAGTAGCGGCAGGTGAAGAAAAACCATACCCACATACACACACTACATACACACACGCATGGTGTACCACAGTACACGTACACACAATACATATATACACACACACATAGTGTGCATCAATCACGCATAAACAGATGCACACACACACACGCACACACACACACACACACACACACACACACACACACACACGCACACACTTACGACAAACGGTTCATGCAGTTGTTCTGCATACACTCACGCACAAAATCTCTCTTTACAAATAGATTGACACACTCAATCACTAAAGCGAATTGTGTGGGGATGGGAGAGTCATCATCCCTCTTCACAGACGAACCACTTTTCATGATGCGACAGACTACCTTTCGGCTGCAGTACATATGTCCTTCATGAGTTCGTGATCGAAAGATTACTTGGGGCACATATGAGAAGAAGCAACTGCATCACCGCGTACATTATTCTGATAATCATTTTTGTCTTGCTATCTTATAGAAGCATTTTTTGTTTTGTTTTATGAACTGTGTAAGTGGTAGAAGAGCCGAACTACGCTTGTTGACTGACCTATTAGATGACTGGGTGTTGTGTGATGTCCTTAGGTTAGTTAGGTTTAAGTAGTTCTAACTTCTAGGGGACTGATGACCATAGATGTTAAGTCCCATAGTACTCAGAGCCATTACTTTACTTTTCATTACTGACATATTATTTATTTCTGTAAAGCCAATAAGTTATCCGTGTGTACCTTTAATAACGAACACAGGCATAGGTTCATTCATGTGCTGGAAGGTTTGTTGGGGAATGGTAGCTAATTCTTCACAGAGTGCTGCACTGAGAAGAGGTATCGTTGTCGGTAGGGGAGCTCTGGCACGAAGTCGGCGTTCCGAAGCATCCCAAAGGTGTTCTATAGGATTCAGGTCAGGACTCTTTGCAGCCCAGTCCATTACAGGGAGGTTATTGTATTGTAACCACTCCGCCACAGGCTGTGCATTTTGGAAAGGTACTCGATCGTGTTGAAAGATGCAATTGCCACCCCCGAATTGCTCTTGAACAATGGGAAGCAAGAAGGTGCTTAAAACATCAATGTAGGCGTGCGCTGTGATAGTGCCACGCAAAACAACAAGGGGTACAAGCCCCCGCCATGAAAAACGCGACCACACCATAACACCACCGCCTCCGAATTTTATTGTTGGCACTGCACACGCTGGCAGATGACGTTCATCGGGCATTCGCCATACCCACACCCTGACATCGGATCATCACATTGTCTACCGTGAGTCTGCACTCCACACAAAGTTTTTCCACTGTACAATCGTCTAATGTTTACGCTCCTTACACCAAGCGAGGCGTCGTTTGGCGTTAACCGGCATGATGTGTGGCTTATGAGCAGCCGCTGGACCATGATATCCAAGTTTTCTCACCTCCCGCCTAACTATCATAGTACTTGCAGTGGATTCTGATGCAGATTGGAAGTCCTGTGTGATGGTCTGGATAGAAGTCTGCCTACTACACATTACGACGCTCTTCAACTGTTGGCGGTCTCTGTCAGTCAACAGGCGAGGTCGGCCTGTACGCTTTTGTGCTGTACGTGTCCCTTCACGTTTCCACTTCACTATAACATCGGAAACAGTGGACCTAGTGATGTTTAAGAGTGTGGAAAGCTTGAGTACAGACGTATGAAAAAAGTGGCACCCAATTAAGTGACCACGTTCGAAGTCTGTGTGTTCTGTGGAGCGTCCCAATCTGCTCTCTCATGATGTCTAATGACTACTGAGATCGAAACTTCCTGGCAGATTAAAGCTGTGTGCCGGATCGAGACTCGAACTCGGGACTTTTCCCTTTCTCGGGCAAGTGCTCTACCATCTGAGCTATCCAAGCAGAACTCACGCCTTGTCCTCACAGCTTTATTTCTGCCAGTATCTCATCTCGCAGGAGAGCTTCTGTGAAGTTTGGAAAGTAGGAGATGAGGTACTGGCGGAAATACAGCTGTGAGGACGGGGCGTGAGTCGTGCTTGTGTAGCTCAGATGGTAGAGCACTTGCCCGCGAAATTTAAAGGTCCCAAGTTCGAGTCACGGTCTGGTTAATCTGCCAGAAAGTTTCATATCCGCGAAAACTCCGCTGCAGAGCGAAAATCTCATTCTGAAAACTACTGAGATCGTTGATATGGAGTACCTGGCAGTAGGTGGCAGCAGAATGAGCCTAATATGAAAAACGTATGTTTTTGTGGGTGTCCGGATACTTTTGATCACATAGTGTAAGTCAGGTTATGACAGATGATGGCCACCAACAACATAGTGTCCGACTGAAATGCCAACACCTTTTATACATTTTAAACTTGGATATACCATTGTAAAATTTGATAAAGACCATAAACCGATTTAGACGTGGAAATATTTAATCTGAGGTTCCAATGTGTCTTACACCAAGTTTAGGTCTACAAAATGGAATTAATTCTTGTACTACCAGGCAGTAATTCAGACAGCCTATTTACTTTCGCTGTTGAGAAGAATGTCGTTACGCGTACTGTCAAATGCATTGAGGTTGACGGACATCATTTTGAGCATTTGTTCAATTAATGTGGTATTTACAGGTAATCACGCTGTAACATCATGCGTTCTCAGAAATGATAAGTTCACAAAGGTACATGTATCACGTTGGAACAACCGAAATAAAATGTTCAGACGTACCTACGCCCTGTATTTTAATTTAAAAAACCTACCTGTTACCAACTGTTCGTCTAATATTGTGAGCCATATGTTTGTGACTATTACCGCGCCATCTATCACAAAGTGAAAAAAGTGGTCCAACTAAAACATTCATATTTCTTTACGTACTACACGAATATGTAATAAAAATGGAGGTTCCTATTAAAAAAACGCAGTTGATGTCCGTTTGACCTATGGTGTGTGTGTGTGTGTGTGTGTGTGTGTGTGTGTATGTGTGTGTGTGTGTGTGTGTGTGTGTGTGTGTGTATGTATGTGGAAAAAATTAAAAAAAAACATAAACAAAAAATATATATTTATAATTATTAAAAAGTATACGCAGAAAAAACAATTGTATTTCTTTCATCCATACGCAATGTACCCTGTAAATATATATCTACATACTATGTGCGTCTTGCCAATAGAACAGAATATACACTCCTGGAAATTGAAATAAGAACACCGTGAATTCATTGTCCCAGGAAGGGGAAACTTTATTGACACATTCCTGGGGTCAGATACATCACATGATCACACTGACAGAACCACAGGCACATAGACACAGGCAACAGAGCATGCACAATGTCGGCACTAGTACAGTGTATATCCACCTTTCGCAGCAATGCAGGCTGCTATTCTCCCATGGAGACGATCGTAGAGATGCTGGATGTAGTCCTGTGGAACGGCTTGCCATGCCATTTCCACCTGGCGCCTCAGTTGGACCAGCGTTCGTGCTGGACGTGCAGACCGCGTCAGACGACGCTTCATCCAGTCCCAAACATGCTCAATGGGGGACAGATCCGGAGATCTTGCTGGCCAGGGTAGTTGACTTACACCTTCTAGAGCACGTTGGGTGGCACGGGATACATGCGGACGTGCATTGTCCTGTTGGAACAGCAAGTTCCCTTGCCGGTCTTGGAATGGTAGAACGATGGGTTCGATGACGGTTTGGATGTACCGTGCACTATTCAGTGTCCCCTCGACGATCACCAGTGGTGTACGGCCAGTGTAGGAGATCGCTCCCCACACCATGATGCCGGGTGTTGGCCCTGTGTGCCTCGGTCGTATGCAGTCCTGATTGTGGCGCTCACCTGCACGGCGCCAAACACGCATACGACCGTCATTGGCACCAAGGCAGAAGCGGCTCTCATCGCTGAAGACGACACGTCTCCATTCGTCCCTCCATTCACGCCTGTCGCGACACCACTGGAGGCGGGCTGCACGATGTTGGGGCGTGAGCGGAAGACGGCCTAACGGTGTGCGGGACCGTAGCCCAGCTTCATGGAGACGGTTGCGAATGGTCCTCGCCGATACCCCAGGAGCAACAGTGTCCCTAATTTGCTGGGAAGTGGCGGTGCGGTCCCCTACGGCACTGCGTAGGATCCTACCGTCTTGGCGTGCATCCGTGCGTCGCTGCGGTCCGGTCCCAGGTCGACGGGCACGTGCACCTTCCGCCGACCACTGGCGACAACATCGATGTACTGTGGAGACCTCACGCCCCACGTGTTGAGCAATTCGGCGGTACGTCCACCCGGCCTCCCGCATGCCCACTATACGCCCTCGCTCAAATTCCGTCAACTGCACATACGGTTCACGTCCACGCTGTCGCGGCATGCTACCAGTGTTAAAGACTGCGATGGAGCTCCGTATGCCACGGCAAACTGGCTGACACTGACGGCGGCGGTGCACAAATGCTGCGCAGCTAGCGCCATTCGACGGCCAACACCGCGGTTCCTGGTGTGTCCGCTGTGCCGTGCGTGTGATCATTGCTTGTACAGCCCTCTCGCAGTGTCCGGAGCAAGTATGGTGGGTCTGACACACCGGTGTCAATGTGTTCTTTTTTCCATTTCCAGGAGTGTATATACAGGGTGAGGCAGCTAAGTCATAACACCCCTTGTATCTCACCATCCGGAATAGATACAAAGAAGCCGTTTGGGCAGTGAACTGCAGGGGCAGGGGCTGCTTGAATAGACCAGATTTCATGTTTGTGCTATTTTTTATTACAGAGATATGGGGCCATGTTCGGCTTTTTTAAATGGAACCCTATGTTAAATTTTAGCGTATCATGAAGGGCTTAAAAAGTCGGTTTCAAATATGTGTATATCATAATATTTAGGCGAACAGTTTTAGGACATAGATACGTTCTTGTATCGTATTCGTCCTTCGAAGCGGCGTTGTCCAGTGCGACCTTTCCTGTTGACCATTGAGGAACTTAACAAGGAAGGAATTGTTTTCCTGCTTCTCGATAACGCCGCAAGGTGACGAACGAGGTAGGTGGAGAGAAGGGTATAAATGTGCTGTTGGGGTAATGAGACATCGCATTTCCGTCACAGTTTCTTTGAGCAGACAAGTTAAATATGCTTCTAGTATATGGTGAAAGCAGAAGAAATGCTGTTAGAGCAGTAAAGCGATATCGAGAGCTGTATCCTGACCGTGAGCGTTCTACGCGCCAGTTTCTTGCACGTATTTGCAAGAAAGGACTTGAATCGGGATCATGGAACGTCATACAGAGGACAAGGTAGAAAACTGCAGCTTGCGAGGTACATGAAGAGAGCGTTCTAGCGTTGGTGCATAACGACCCTAATGTTTCGTTGTGACGTATCGCCTCGGAATGTGGTGTATGTCAGAGAAGTGTTCTACGCATATTGCACCGGCATAGATTTCACCAGTTTCCCCTCTAATTACATCAGGCACTCTCCAGTGTGGATTTCGAACGGCGCCAGGATTTTTTCCGGTGTGCTCTGCAGCGCCTACAAGATGATCCAACGTTTTATCAACGGGTGCTTTCTGCTGATGAAGCGACTTTCACCAACCACGGTAACGTGAATTTGCATAATATGCATTACTGGTCAATAGAGAACCCTCATTGGTTTCGACAGGTACAGCCTCAGCAACCGTGGAGTGTTGACGTGGAAATGTCATTGTGGGGTCGTACGTCATTCCGGGTATACTAAATGGCAATAACTGTGCACAGTTCCTGCGAAACGTTCCGCCCATTTTGCTAAAAGAGGTACCGCTAACTACGCGTCATTGCATGTGATTCCAACATGACGGCTGTCCTGTTCACTCTTCCTGTGTGGCTACAGAGCTGTTAAATGAAAAGTTCCCGGATTGTTGGATAGGACGACGTGCTGACGTGAAGTGGCCAGCCCGGTCGCGTGATTTGACCTCTCTTGATTTTTTTCTGTGGGGAGCAATCAGACATAAAGTATATACTTAAATACCAACTACGCCAGACGATATGAAGCAACGTATCATCGAAGCGTGAGCTGATATCTCACGTGTCACCCTCGCAGCCGTTCACAAATCATTCTAAAGGCGACTACAAAAAAATGGTTCAAATGACTCGGAGCACTATGGGACTCTACTGCTGAGGTCATTAGTCCCCTAAGGACATCACAAACATCCATGCCCGAGGCAGGATTCGAACCTGCGACCGTAGCGGTCTTGCGGTTCCAGACTGCAGCGCATTTAACCGCACGGCCACTTCGGCCGGCCTAAAGGCGACTACAAATATGCATTGCAGCAGAGGGGAAGCATTTTGAGCACATGCTTCAGTAAAGTCTTGTATCATGTACAGTATGTATTTTGCATCTTTGTGTGTATTTGCTTCATATTGTGATCAATAGTAAATATTTTCAAATAAAAAACACCATAAGTAAGAATAATTGTGACCAATAAGGGCCTCCTCATTTACATTTGTATTTCTGTTACATAAAATGTATTAATATCTTGTAGCATTTTAATACTGTATGTTGTCTACTATTTTGGTATCACAGTTGTCGAATAACTGAATAGTATTTTCGATACATCATCAGTTAATTTTTGCGCAAAATATCGCAGTATGTATTACTATTGTCGGGTACATAGGCGTATTTGAGTAAGGACGGACTCGTGACGTTTACCATGTACTCTACACAACAGGAAAGGTCGCCTGGACAACGCCGCTTCGAAGGACGAACACGATACGAGTTACACTAAAATTTAACATAGGGTTCCATTTAAAAAACCAAAGATGGCCTCATATCCCTGTAATAAAGAATAGCACAAAAATTAAATGTGATGTATTGAAGTAGCATCTGTCCCTGCAATTCACTGTCCAACTGGCATCTTTGTATCTATTACGGTTGGGGAGAGCCGACACATCAACACGATTTTCACACATCTTCTTCTTCAATCGATGGAGAATGGGACACCGGTAGAATTCCAGGTCTTGAAGAATGGAGGCATCCATGAGATCTTCTCCTTCCCCTTCACCTAGATGACGGTGTCCGTGTGGTCGAATCACCAAAGCAACGAGACCATATCTTTATATGGTATTCCAGGATCATCCCAGTGAATTCCATGGTAGAAATGTGTTAACGACTTTGCACTCTTCCGTGTTTTAGGGCATTTCACATCCTTGAAAGACCTCGGTGATTCAATGTTTTATGTGAATGTGTCTATTATTCCGGCATCTTATGTATACACTACGAATGCAACATCTTTAAATATGGACTGTCTACGCTCATCATTATAGAAATCCTGAGCGTCTGCAATGATGTTCAAATCTTGAAATGCCATTGTGGAATGCCTTTGGTATGGTGCAGCACCTGTTCATTTATACAGCTCGTTGTACTACACCGGTGAACGGGCACTAGTTAACCACAAGGCCATGTAAAACTAGAGCATACACTGCAGTGTGCATTATAATCAGAATAACTGAGGCGCTGCAGTATCGTATGATGCATAGTAGTTCACAGAAGTGTGTTAAAGCCGTGATAGCGCCGAAAATTGTAGAACACACGTCTTCTACGAGTGAAGTATCGATGTAAATCTTCTGGCGGTAGCATGTCACCAAATGAGTCAAAACAGGAGATGGTTATTGCATTTTTCATAACATGTGACATCCAGTCAGTGCCGGGACCTCCATCAACATCTAAATTCACAATACAACATTCACCAGTTTCCACATAGTCTTCGGTAATGCGTCCCCCATAAACACACCACGGAATCTTGCAATGTTGGATTTTTTTCTAACAAACTTGAGATCAGTATTTGTGAGTGGCCGATCTGGTAGGACTGCTAAAGGCCTTTTCTTTTAATTTATGAATAGACCAACCCCTTTCCCATACGGTAAAAGTATAGGACTTTTCCGATGGCTGCGGCTTCGGTCATGTGATTATGTCTTCTTCCTTATTCTAACCGCACTTTGGAGTTTTGCGCGTACTTGACTGCTCAAGCAATAGTTGCAGCACCACCAACGACAAACCCTACCGCCGAGAGAGCGGAGAGGGCTGGGACGCGGAATAAAAGACAACCACTATACATCTTGGGTGTTGGTAGAAAGAGGTGCTTTAACCGATCCTCTGCTTCTTCTTCCAGCACCCTTCTGGATCAAAGCGTTTTAGCTGCATACATCGCTGTCAGGATACAGTCTTCATACACCTCTGCCTTGCACCCTTCTTCTTCTTCTTGTTCTTGCTTAGTGCACAATATGCAGCAGTCATAACTCACTTGAAATTCGTCGCCCAGAAACCAACCCTAATTTTCCCATGGATGATTTTATTAGCTGCAAGTACTGCAACGCATTGATCTATGTCAATATCCTTTCTTCTGCATATCGCGTTAGCCGTATCAACTAAAATTTTATCAGTCATGTGATGACTTGAGAGACGTTTACTTTTAGCGTATGCAATGTTGTGATCCATACACACATCGTCGAGCAGATTAATCCCCTTATTACCTCGTGTCAAGCGTTTTGTGAAGCTCTGTTCCAGGTCCACAGCAGTTATATCCCGGAATGTGTAATTCCACTGGCGCTTTGTCTAGAATACCACCAACTCCTCTAATGCGTCTCCTAACACGCATGTTATGATACTGCGGTGGTTGTGGACTGGGCAACCTCATTATCTAGCAAGCCGTTAGCATCAATCCCACTGTTTTGTTCAGCAGGAAAACCAAGCCATCTCACCAGCGATCTATTTTTCCGACGCTTTATAACTCTCTTCACGAGAAACACATCCATTTCACAGCTTTTCTGGAGCTTCTCGGTACAAAAGCAATCAGAAATTTCTTCGTCTTTACTATCTTTCAAGATATAAATTCCAGGATTCGTTCTTTGCACCACTGAAACTAGAAATATCTCTGTTGACTAGTTTGGCAAGTACGATTTCTCAAATGCTGTCTTGGTTTTGAGATACATACCAAATCAGCTACATTAAATTTCTGCTTGTAGGGATCCAGCATTTTAATGCTATAGTACGCCGTATCTACTAATCCATTATCACGAACATTATTTTTATTGTGCTATGTTTGGTTCGATTATACTGAGCAATTATTTCTGGGAAGCTATCCGTCGATTTGTTTGAACCTCGACGATTAAAACATATCCACATATGACCTTTTATTGTTCTGTTCAGACGTTCCACAGTACTCCCCTTCAGGTCGGTGAATGTTGAGTAGTGAGGTATTCCATATCACTGCATCACGGTCTTGAAATACCTATTGTAAAACCCTCCATCGTGATCGATTTGCAGGTTGTCCAGGCATCGATTCGTCCCTGTATGCAGTAAACACTCAAACAACATCCACAACATTTCTCCCCACTTTTGTTTTAATAGGTAACGCCCAGGCAAATTAGGAGTATGTCTCAATAATCCAATAATCGGGCAGGTAGGTTAGAAAGTTTATAAAGGGAAACGGATATATTAAAGTTAGATGTAGTGAGAATTATTGAAGTTCGGTGGCAGGAGGAACAAGACTTCTGGTCAGGGTACTGCAGGAGTAGGTTTAATAATGAATAAAAAAGTAGGAGCACGGATAAGCTACTACAAACAGCATAATGAACACATTATTGTACCAAAGATAAAGGAGAGGCGAGGGGGGGGGGGGGGGGGGGGGTTCAACAACACCCTCTGATGGTGATGTTGTGAACTAGGTCAGTTGGACTCTGAACCTTGTGGTGTCCCAACTGGATGGAGCTACTGTCTATGACGACTCTAATAGTTTAAATAAACAATGCATGCAAATTAAAGACTGAGGTACATCCTATCAGGCAGCCCAGCTCAGACTGAGTCCTTTTCCCGCCAATTTCCAGATGGGGGAAGGGAGGGAATGGGTGGGTGAGGAGAGGGGTTAGCTTATGGAGGTAGACAAATTGACCTATTTTCCCTCCAGAATCTTTATTTTCCGCCATGACATAACTGCGACGTTGCCTCATCTATGGCCGGCATCTAGCATCTGCCATCTTGAATAAATCTGGCAACTATACAGAGTGGGGCCACAACTGCACTGCCCTACCAGTGAAACTGTGACCGTAGACGCCCTGTACGTCTCTGCATTCAGAAAATTACATCTGAAGCAGTAACGTATGCAACTGTTCTGCAGAGCGGAATTATTCCGCTTTAGGTACATTTGGGCCTGGCGGTGGGAGAACTATGAATGAGGAAGTTGCCGAATCTGTCTAGAACAAGCAAGAGAACCGAACGGAGAGCAATCGACGTGATAACACAGGTAAGTCAACTGACAAGGCTGGTAGCGGTGCCACTGATGACACGCACGAGGAGGAACACCAGAATGCGTCTATGGAAGTGGAAGAGAATGTGCAGATGGCAGCGAGCGTTAGTGTAACTACACCGGAGAGCAAGCCAATCAAATGGAGAAACGCACAGCAATCAGAGTTCCTGTAAGGATTTCTTGTGTAATAGCTGTATGTCTATCCTGAAATATAAAAAAAAGTTTTAATATTTATAAGAAAAGATGGAAAATATTGCTCTGTGGCTTAGTGGTAACCTGCCACATGGACAGACTCGAATCGATGCCGGTCGATACAGTTTTTGAAACATTCGCTTTTTTCATTCAGTTCGAATACCTACGTGATTTAAGTATAAACTTCATAAAATATATGTTAATTATAACATATCTAATTGCCACATATTGTTAATAAGACTGTTTAAATGTAAACAAGAGGTTATGTAATGTCTTTTTTCATTTGAATGTATCTACGCTTAGCGGAAAGGTCCGTAGAATTTGAATCATCGTTTCAAAATATTCCACAGCCAGGAATCGAACGTGGGCCGCCCATGGTGCAAGCGAGCATTCTACCATAGGGCCACATTGCCTGGCGATTAAACTACGTTAATTTAGGCTATCAAAGACGCACGAAAAACTTCAAATTCGATTTTCTCGAGAATTTTTGAGAGTCGCATCGAACTGCTTTCGGTATCAGACATTTGAGACTTCACGCACATATTTCTAGGTTTGTGAATAGAAAACAGAAACAACAGGCACAATTTTAAAGATACAGAAAAAAGACAAACATCAGCAACACAATTCCTGCCACATCATGACATTCAGATGTACACAGAAAGCTGCATACAAAACAATGATACACAGAGCAAACAAAATCACAATGAACAAAGGGGATGGGGAGAAAGAATTAGACATCATTAAGCAAATTACAGTGGCCAGTGACTTTCCCAGCTCAGTTATATATAGAATGCTGAGACAAATAAGAAAAAATAAAGAAATTTTGGCTCTTTAGAAGAAACCAATAATTGAATTAAGTGTATGGCTAGCATACCTTACGTAGGTAACATTTCTCAAAGAGTAGGAAACCTATTTAGGTCACATAATGTGAAAGTAGCTTCCCGCACAGACAACAAATTACAACAGAAATTAGTACACACGTTAACCAATAAAAGGACATCAATTCTCAAACTCAGGAATATGCAAAACGACATGTAAAACTCGCTCAAGCTACTACATATGACAAACTGGGAGGCATTTTAAAATTAGATACACTGAACACAGCAGCTATTAAACACATAACCAGTTTTCAGAATCAGCGATGGCAGCACACATAAAAACACTGGACAGCCATTCGAAAAAATAGTGGAGAATATCTTAAGATATTCCACCAGTTCGATAAATCACATGCGATTGATTTAATGGAATAGCTTGAAATTTTGTACACCACAAAAAGTAAGGGGAAAAATCTCAGTGACAAACTAGATAGCGAATCAGTTAATATTTTCATATGTTCCTCCTGCATAAGAGAACTGTGGCTAATTTCATAAATATGGCCACTTCCTCTTTAGGGGGAAAAAGTAGTCGATAATTCAGCAGTCAATCGTGGTAAAAGTGCATTTTATAATTGACAAACTCATATGTAATCCAGAAACACTGTAACACCTGTGACTGCGTACAAATTTCTTGTGGGACTATAGAGTCGTAATATCTTTGTAGCATGTTTTGAAAAGAAACAGAGTGATGATTTATGTGTGTGTGATATTCTGTATAATGCAGGAGGCACAGTACCGGTACCTGTAAGTAGACAAGTAGACATACCATTTCTGACATTAGCATTTAGAAACTCTCAAAGATTCATTTTGTGTGATCTTCCGATTGCAGAATAAACTTGAAAAGACGCAAGACGGGCAGAAAAATCACACACTGCAAACACCACGAAAACTAGTCATGTAAACAAACGCATAAATGCCCATAAAAATGAGAATAAGTTCTCGAAAAGTGTTGTGCTAAGCATGAAAAAGTAAGTAACTGGTGCAGTTTTCATTATTTAAATCATTTACGAGACAGTTTCAGACTTCCCTGTAACATTGAATATGATGATCGAAATTAAATGTTTGCTTATTTAGTTTATGAATACATTAAGGAACGCAACTGAGAGTTTTGGACTCACGCAGTGGTTAGTTCACGGCAGCTTAAAGGACAGTTCCTGACACTACAGATTTCAGACAAGATTAATGTACAATCTTTTGATGAATAGAGTGCAAACAACAGCTGTAACCTCAACTGTTCATCTTTTCTAGACATGTAGGTAGTGGCTGCACTCTGATTGCTCTGCATTATCAAAACAAAATCGACCACACAACAATGTGTTGAACATTAAGGAAAGTTTGCAAAGCTGTGTGGGAAGTCTTGAACAAAATGTGCATAGTGTAGTTCACAGAAGAAATGTGACTGAAAGATGACATTGGATTTGAAACGCATGTTACAGATGTGATCTGGACAATAGAATCCCATGAACTTGCCCCAAGTCACCATTCGCCTATCCAGATTTAGGTTACAGTTATTTCCCTAAATCAGTTAAGGTAAAAGACCGGATGGTTCCTTCGGAAAGTCATCACCTATTACCTTTCTAAATGTTCCACAACCTGGGCTTGTGCTTAGACTCTAATGACCCCATCACCAACGTACATTAAATTCCAATATTCCCTTCTTTCTTTATTTTGAAAGCACTCGTTGGTGGTAATAATAGGTTACACAAGTAAACTTATCTCTAGCTCAGTATATTTTGAATTAACAATTATCTCTGAATCACAGCTGTCCATCAACATTTCATTACTTCGTTCCTACAAAAAAGGATAGGTAAGTTACGGAATACACTCGAACAAGTACTGTCGCATTCCGATTTCTCAATATTTATATATCGTCGTGGATAGCTCGATCAACAAAGAAATACCACAATGAAAGAAATGTGGAGATTCTCCTTCTTTGTAGGTCACTCTCGTATATTCCATAAATGTTATAATGATAGGATTAAGAAGAGAGCCACATGGTTTTAAGTGTGTGTGAAGTTTTATGGAAGTTTTGCTGCGAAACTGAATAAGCAGATAAATGATACACGTAAACATCACTATTAAACTGTTTTCTGTTTGTGTTCTAAAGGTGCCGTTTTTACTCGAGTGAGGCCATTTAAAACTTGCAATAGCGCAAAGGAGCAAATGCATTGCTCCCTGGACAGCGCCTTTTCGTCTGAATCACGGATCTTCATTTAAAATATCAGTTTAAATTAATGCAGGTACCTCAGCCGGTTTAGTGTAATCAATTCTTGACTATATTTCAGCTACAAAATATATAATTGCAGATATTTTAATAGGCTTTCACGTTCGTGAATTAAATGATTTTGTTTTCACTAAGACCGACCAGATTTAGAGACAATTGCCTTGCCATGACACTTTACCATTATCTGTAAAGTAATCAACGAAAACATTTCTTTTACCGTTAAGTGACTTTTCTCTTTGGGTTCACCGGATTCCATTGTCCAGATCATATAGCATCCGACCCTAAAACACATATCAGATTGCACTTTATTCTATGGGTGGCAACGAAGTATTACGCACTTAAAAGGGCACTAGTCCTTCTACATTTCGAAATAGTTACATCAGGGAAGAGAGAAGAAAAGAACTAAATATGTCCGGGTCAGTGTTATTGTTTTAGTTTCTTTTTTTATCTCATGGGACTTAACTGCTAAGGTCATCAGTCCCTAAGCTTACACACTAGTTAACCTAAATTATCCTAGGGACAAACACACACCCATGCCCTAAGGAGGACTCGAACCTCCGCCGGGATCAGCCGCACAGTCCATGACTGCAGCACCTAGACTGCTCGGCCAATCCCACGCGGCTTTAGTTTCTTAATTAGCTAATTTTTACATCTCAAGTCTAGTCGAAATCAAACGATGTACTGTACCTACAATTATTGTTCTTAAATCTAATACGGCGTGGTCGTAGAAGATAATTTCGTCGTATGCGTGATTCCAAACAAACACAAGGAGATGTCCAACTCCGCAACGCTCTGAATTCAACTAATTTAAGTACAGTTATAAAGCAAGGAAAGTGGCGCTGAAACGTGGTAGCTACTAATTTTCTGTCACACTATGTATCAATGAATCATGCCATTGGAGCTACTCACAGTTACTGAAAATATGTTTAAGAATGCCTATTTAGGACATACTAAACTGGGAGCACTGAGTATCGCCCTTAGCGGTCTGAATTGTGGCGGCTAGTAATAGGACAACGACTACCAGGGAAACGACATGTAGACGGTGGTCCACGATTGTGCTACTACTGTCTGGAGGCTGCAGTACACTTTTCATTTAACACAGTGGCAGAAATTTAAGTTACCACTAGAAGTTTCAGAGAAAATCAACCAGGATAACATATCACAGGATGCCTCCGTGATGATGATATCAACTTTAATGGTAGACACACAAGAGCAAGTGTGTCAATCTGATGTAGACAACTGAAACGACCGATTGGGAAGTTATTTGTAGTTTAAAGGATCTGACGAAGAAAGCGCTAACCCATGAGAGCACAGCAATGAGTGACTGCGTATTATATATTTGGTCAAATCTATAAATAATAAATCACAATGGCCTTATCTGTAACTTTCTCTACACACTGTTACACTATTCATTTAGTAAAATCTCACTGTGACTTTTGAACTGTTGAAAGCTCTCACTAAGAGCGTATATTTTAAGATACAGTACTTTAAAACAAAAATCTACTTTCTAATGCGATTATGGATCTTCAATTTTCTAATCTTCTCTCTCCTATTGGAACTGTTTCTTCTTCCTTCGCTTTCGTATCTGCGTTGTACCACCTACAACGGGTTTTTTTTATATCGAGTTGGGTTGTCACTTCCTTAGCGTGAAGCAGATAATCTTGGAATTTGGAGTCTTCCCTGCAGTTTGTGAAATACTCTGTTATCTTTTCGAATAAGTCAACAGCTTTCGATATATCTGTGGTAATATTTTGTAGGTGTTTGCTGACAACATCATGTGGAGTAATACATCATACCATATCACGAATCACGAATAAGGTTTGCCAAACTACAAGCGTCATGTGCAACTATTGTGCCTGTATTTTTTGTCTTCGCTTATTTCAACTAGGGCATCATAGACTTCCCCTGCGTTATAGTTTAGAGGAGCGACTGCATCGATCCTCCTTTCCCATCTTGTCGTGCTTAGTAGCCTCAACGTTAAGGTAGACAGATGATCATTCAGGACTGCCCAGCGTCCCGTAGACGCAGAGAAGAAATCATAAATTTTTCGCACCAGACAAAAGAATGAAACTGAGTATTTGTAAGTAGGCTGTTTATGTTTTCTTATTGGCAACGTTATGTAGCGCTCTGTATGAAAATCACTGGCTGTGCTGTGTGCAGTCTGTGGGTAGTTTGCATTGTTGTCTGCCATTGTAGTGTTGGGCAGCGGCAGCTGGCTGTTAACAGCGCGTAGTGTTGCGCAGTTGGAGGTGAGCCTCCAGCAGTGGTAGATGTGGGGAGAGAAATGGCGGAGTTTTGAAATTTGTAAGACTGGATGTCATGAACTGCTATATATATTATGACTATTAAGGTAAATACATTGTTTGTTCTCTATTAAAATCTTTCATTTGCTAACTATGCCTATCAGTAGTTAGTGCCTTCCGTAGTTTGAATCTTTTATTTAGCTGGCAGTAGTGGCGCTCGCTGTATTGCAGTAGTTCGAGTAACAAAGATTTTTGTGAGGTAAGTGATTTGTGAAACGTATAGGTTAATGTTAGTCAGGGCCATTCTTTTGTAGGGATTTTTGAAAGTCAGATTGCGTTGCGCTAAAAGTATTGTGTGTCAGGTTAAGCACAGTCATGTATAATTGTTCAAAGGGGACGTTTCATATTCTCATGCCTTTGCAGCATCATTCACAAATACATTTAAGGAGTCACTACTGCAAGGGAACATAATATGTCTTAGGACTTGTATCTAAAATCCTCTTTGCATTCCTATGTTCTTGTCTTTCATGTTAGAACGGTTGTCATATCCTTGACTCCTCTGTCCTCCAAAGGTATTTTCGTTTCTTCTAACTGTTTTAAGACTTTCTCTGTAAGCCCCAAACCAGACGTATCTCTTACAGGTTCAAATCCAAGAAAATGTTCACTAATATTTACGTCGCACGTGTCAAGATCAGTAGAGGTCACATTCACAAAACGCACTACCATTGTCGTTTGCTCAACACCAGAAATATCTGGTGTACAGTCCTAAATTAAACTATAATATATAGCAGATCTCAAATAGACAATATTTTGTTTATAATTTTCCGATGGAAAATGTGGATTATTTCATTTTTTACGTCTTTATCCAGATAATGACGAGACTTACAACTTCCTGGCAGGTTAAAACTGTGCCGAACCGAGACTCGAACTCGGGACCTTTGACTTTCGCTGGCAAGTGCTCAACCGAGTGAGCCACCCAAGCACGACTGATGCTTTGTCCTCACAGCTTTAATTCCGCCAGTACCTCGTCTTATTTTCACCACGCGTTGTTTCCCTTATATGTTAGCCAAGAACTGAATCAAGGTTACGAAATAATTTGACCAATTTTAAGAAATCCCCATTGTTGTGAGTAGGCTGTTCGTCTGAAGTTCCGCATAAGGGAAGACACTGTCTATCCAAAAACTGCTATCAGGCGTTCGATTAGATCTTTATAATGCCGGGTTTCAGCATTTAATATCTGCAGGCTTCCTGCATCGACAGTACTGCCTGATTTTAATCTTCCGGTGACTTCCACCCACTTTGGTGCGATTCTATGTGCCCTTGGGACCTACCGTGACTAACTAATGTCTCAGAAATGTGCTACCAGTTATTATAACCACCTGAAATCAATAATATTTTAATGTTCGAAAAGAGCTTGAAAGGTCTCTGTTGGATTCCTTTCATGTTTGATTTCTTAAATCTGTTGTCATTTATGGAATAAATTCCTCTTCTAAATTTACTGTGGCGTTTCTGACTATCTGGGAGGAGACTGAGTAGTGGAACGTGTTACTTTTACACGTAAACAAGAACGATCTGTCACACTACTACACTTTAAAACACAGTTTATATGTAATTCATGTCACACAGTCTCATACGGAACCTTCATCCGCTTTCTGTTATATACTGTATATGATAAGATACTGTCATCCCCCTTCCCTTCTGTGTGAGAGGATGAATGATCAAATGTGTTTGTAGTTGCATGCTTGAGGGTAGCAGACAAGGCTGTCTGCTAGAGAACAGTAGGACCAACGTCGGAACAGGTAGCTACGCTTCCTAAAAGCAAAGAGGTTTCTATCCTTGTATGGTCCTGTCTGTCCGTTGTCATGTTGGTATAGGAAGCTGCCCCTCTGGCCCCTTCCGTTTGTCTTTGGGAGCCACCCTCAGGAAGCACGCTCAGTAGTAGGCAGTTGCAGTCGGGCAGTAGGCAGTTGCAGTCTGGCGGTGGCGAGCGTCTGAAATGGTAAGATCTCCGACTAAGCGCGTGTCTGCTAAGTCCGTAGGACAATGGATTTGTTAAGTTCAGCCTAACTGAGAAATTAATCACCTTTATTTCGGGTTAGCTCTAAAATATCTAAGGTTATCTTAAATTGCAGCGTAGTGTAATTCTCGTGTGAAGTTCATATTATTTTCTGGTAGTTGCTTTGTCACTACTTTATGAGTAAAGTGGAACCACGTGTTGGTCAGTAACTCTAACTAAGATCAATCTTAAATGCGAATGCTTGTGTGATTATAACGTCTCGTCTTGACAATATTTTCAATATAGCAACTTTTCTTTATGTTCAACCCACGTGGGGTGTACTTTGTGAGACCAGTACCACGTGCTTATATAACTGTTTGACCCGTCAGGTTAACAGTAAGACGTTAGTAACCAGTTCGAGGTTTTTCTTTTGTAATTTGCTTTTCGATCTAATTTATTTTAATTATCAAAATTATTGTGGAGTGATACGCTTTGTGTAAACAAAGTTGACCACGTGAAGCATGTGGTGTAATCATCAAAGTAGCCCTCAGCTATTCTTTTCGCGAAGATTTCACAAAGAGTTAATATGAATTTAGTATACCAGTGTGTGGTAATTACATGACGGACAGGATTGTGCTTCGAACGTAATGTCTTTGGGTAAAAATTTGAATCTGTTTGTAGTGGTTAACTTTCTCTTGCATGCGTTTCAACGTTCTTTGTGTGTTGTTTTATGAATGCAGTGTTGTATGCAGACTCCCAATCTTGGCTCCATATTTGATGTGTTCCGTAAGATTTTCACCATCCTAAATAAGGCACCAGCTTGTTACGAATAAAATTTAATATGCTGAAATTTCATGACCAATCTTAAAAATAAATTTCCAAATATAAACTGAATTCTTTCTTTTTATTTAAATTCTCCCTTATATATATATATATATATATATATATATATATATATATATATATATATATATTACGGGTTGTTGTATGACTATTAAAAGAATATCATTAATGTTAATGTTGCCCAGTAATCCACGGTTAACTTCACCAGACAGATCACAGCTTTCAAACCGCTTTCGTTAGCACCCATCAGTACCGCTTTCAGCATACCAAAATTAAAGATAAAACGTTACACATGGCGACCCTGTTCTGTGATTCCTCTAGACTCTGGAATCTCTGAAACGTTAGATTGCGAGCGTGTTATAATCTTAATTTTTTTCCCCTACAGCGCTCAAACAACTTCTGCGTTGTTTCCGAGCAGACTTTCAAAAGATTCACGGCGTTGTTGATCGGCGTTGTGTTGTTTGTCTTGTTTTGTTTTCTATATTTGTGTGTTCTATATGTGTGTGTTTTATATGTGTGTTTTTTTTCTCGCTTGTAAATTCCACTGTTTCGATCAAAGATAAAAATTGTTTTGCGTGTGGAAAAGTGCGTACTAGGTTGGGTATCTTTCGTGTGACTGTCGTAATTTTTGTGGGATACATTTATTGTGATTAGTGTGTTGCGTACTGGGTATAAAGTGCACTAATGCAGACACACACATATAGAACACACAAATATAGAAAACAAAACAAGACAAACAACACAACGCCGATCAACAACGCCGTGAATCTTTTGAAAGTCTGCTCGGAAACAACGCATAAGTTGTTTGAGCGCTGTAGGGAAAAAAATTAAGATTATAACATGCTCGCAATCTAACGTTTCAGAGATTCCAGAGTCTAGCGGAATCACAGAACAGGGTCGCCATGTGTAACGTTTTATCTTTAATTTTGGTATGCTGAAAGCGGTACTGATGGGTGCTAATGAAAGCGGTTTGAAAGCTGTGATCTGTCTGGTGAAGTTAACCGTGGATTACTGGGCAACATTAACATTAATGATAATCTTTTAATAGTCATACAAAACCCGTGATATATATATATATATATATATATATATATATATATATATATATAAGGGAGAATTTAAATAAAAAGGAAGAATTCAGTTTATATTTGGAAATTTATTTTTAAGATTGGTCATGAAATTTCAGCATATTAAATTTTATTCGTAACAAGCTGGTGCCTTATTTAGGATGGTGAAAATCTTACGGAACACATCAAATATGGAGCCAAGATTGGGAGTCTGCATAAAACACTGCATTCATAAAACAACACACAAAGAACGTTGAAACGCATGCAAGAGAAAGTTAACCACTACAAACAGATTCAAATTTTTACCCAAAGACATTACGTTCGAAGCACAATCCTGTCCGCCATGTAATTACCACACACTGGTATACTAAATTCATATTAACTCTTTGTGAAATCTTCGCGAAAAGAATAGCTGAGGGCTACTTTGATGATTACACCACATGCTTCACGTGGTCAACTTTGTTTACACAAAGCGTATCACTCCACAATAATTTTGATAATTAAAATAAATTAGATCGAAAAGCAAATTACAAAAGAAAAACCTCGAACTGGTTACTAACGTCTTACTGTTAACCTGACGGGTCAAACAGTTATATAAGCACGTGGTACTGGTCTCACAAAGTACACCCCACGTGGGTTAAACATAAAGAAAAGTTGCTATATTGAAAATATTGTCAAGACGAGACGTTATAATCACACAAGCATTCGCATTTAAGATTGATCTTAGTTGGAGTTACTGACCAACACGTGGTTCCACTTTACTCATAAAGTAGTGACAAAGCAACTACCGGAAAATAATATGAACTTCACACGAGAATTACACTACGCTGCAATTTAAGATAACCTTAGATATTTTAGAGCTAACCCGAAATAAAGGTGATTAATTTCTCAGTTAGGCTGAACTTAACAAATCCATTGTCCTACGGACTTAGCAGACACGCGCTTAGCCGGAGATCTTACCATTTCAGACGCTCGCCACCGCCAGACTGCAACTGCCTACTGCCCGACTGCAACTGCCTACTACTGAGCGTGCTTCCTGAGGATGGCTCCCAAAGACAAACGGAAGGGGCCAGAGGGGCAGCTTCCTATACCAACATGACAACGGACAGACAGGACCATACAAGGATAGAAACCTCTTTGCTTTTAGGAAGCGTAGCTACCTGTTCCGACGTTGGTCCTACTGTTCTCTAGCAGACAGCCTTGTCTGCTACCCTCAAGCATGCAACTACAAACACATTTGATCATTCATCCTCTCACACAGAAGGGAAGGGGGATGACAGTATCTTATCATATACAGTATATAACAGAAAGCGGATGTAGGTTCCGTATGAGACTGTGTGACATGAATTACATATAAACTGTGTTTTAAAGTGTAGTAGTGTGACAGATCGTTCTTGTTTACGTGTAAAAGTAACACGTTCCACTACTCAGTCTCCTCCCAGATAGTCAGAAACGCCACAGTAAATTTAGAAGAGGAATTTATTCCATAAATGACAACAGATTTAAGAAATCAAACATGAAAGGAATCCAACAGAGGCCTTTCAAGCTTACAACTGAAACAAAAAACAGTATTTGCACTTAATGAATAAACTAACCATTTCTTGTAAACAGTTTCACCATTTGACAAACTGTAAGTAATTTGTAGAGGTAAAGCGACCATTTGAATCGTCCTTAGCGCAGCTTTCAAATTCCGTTATCTGTTCTGCAGGCTCTCTTTTGACTAACGTTGTCTTAACAAAATCATCGATTTTGTCTGTCATTTTGCGGCATCTCAATCAACTACATCATTGACAGTCTGAGTATCGATGAGCACTTGCTAGAATCAGCTGGAACAGTTTCACATTCATCAGAGAACTTGCATACAATGTCATGTTTACCCAACGACGTTGAAGGTACATCTTCATCCACCGAAGGCTTACCCTCATTTACGTCTACATCTGCATTTGTGCTGGATCATTATGATCAAAATTTTCTTTAGGTTGGAAAAATGTAGCCAACGAAAATTCACATTTTTTGTCTACGTTTTCTCTTTCCGCGCGTCTTTATCTTTACTGGATGCCGGAAAGGCGCTTCGTGCCGTCAGACTTTGCAACAGTTTTTAACATTCGCAATAACTTATACCCTAATGAAAACACGTTGCGTCACAGTGAGAAAGCGTTTTCACACAAAACTAATGATACCTTAACAATGCCAGTTGAATGTACAATTACCAACTATTAACACAATCGTTATTGTCTTTACTCAACATCCTCCAGAAGGAAAGATATGGCCGGTGATAAACTGTCTTTACCTACATCATTATTGATCGACGTTAACAGACGAAAACAAATTGTGTCTAGCAAATAAAATATGTTTCTAATTCGTGCACCACATACAGTCGTATATTAGCGCCACAACCCAGAGTTCGACCTCTATATCAAACACTTAACTCACTACTTAGCTATTAACAAGCAAGATAAGCGACCATTGATGTTACATAAGGAAACTTCCAACTGAGATCGACGTATCCACTGTGCTGGCTGCCTACTCCCAAAGATATTTTCCCCGTAAACTCAAGTCGAAACATCCCTAACAGACAGTGTTCATTATCTAAAACCTCTAAAAAAAATCCATATTTTGCTGTTGATTTTACATATTTATTTGCAAATTATTCAACATTTCAAACATAATTTCAGATTTTTATGAAGAATTCGATTTTTTAATGTTAATGTTAAACAGATTTACTACTTTGAATGGATTATGTGTAATACAAGACCTGCATTTTGTTGCCGAAAAATATGAACCATCAAAACCGTATTAGGCATTTCACTAAACAGCCTGCTTCATAGCATTTTTTAAAAATTTGTTGCCCTAATTTGAATAGAAAACGTGCGTCAGATGCCAGCATTTTAAATTGTTATGCATACACCTATTACAAATTAATGAGAAAGAGGGAGGCCAAATTTGAAACATCTTCGGTATCGTACTGTTGAAAGGGAAGAACTCCACAGTGACCATGTTATTGTGTTTATAATTGATCCATGTCATAACAGACTTGTGGAAGTCTGCGGAAGATTCGTAGAAATACTGTTAAGTAACTAAATGTTAGCCATGTACTTAAAACTTCAAGTCGGTTTTTAAATTAGCGAACGTTGGCACGATCCGGCTGTCACCTATTTTACGATACCGCTATAAGGACGATACAGCAACCAGTGTCGTTCTACGTGTGACGAATGAAACGTCTTTTTGGGCAAGAGTAATAAAATATAATATGATTATTTACGCATTTCTTTTATTTTATACACACATAAAACTATTGTGTATATCAATGTATTCAGCAATAAATATTTCCAATATCTTGTGAGAGTCAACGTTTCTTTCGTAAATCGAAGCATACTGTTTCTGAACTGTTGATAATTTTCAATAAGACCCCTGATTTTATGAATAATTTGTATTTACAACTCACGCTCACATTTCTTTATTTAAGGAAGATGAATCTGCCGCCCCCAAATATCTGCCGCCCTGGGTGATGGCACGGTTGCCCCCCCCCCCCCCCCCTCCTCCCCGACCGCCTAGAACCTGCCTGCACTCGTGATTCCCGTATTCCTGTCAGCACAACAAAGAGGGAGCTCCATGGGTTGGGAATTGCGTGGCTAGCTGGAATTCCAAAACCACCCAACAATGATGCAAATTCCCGTAACAGGAAATCTGAAGTCATGAAATCGGGACTATGAAGCAATGGAACTAAGTAATTTGATTGGATGTGTCAGATGTGTCTAGTTTCACACTGTTTCCAGTTTCTGGCCAAGTTTACATCCCAAGTGTGGAACAAGTCGGGGAATGGTGATTTGCGCAGCCATGTTATGGTATTTCATGAACACCATCATAACTCTGCAACGCGGAATTACTGCCTCGGATAATGTGACTACTTTGGCTGGTCAGGTCTATTCCAAGGAACAGTGTTTCTTTCCCAGTAATTATGGCGTGTTCCTCAACTCACATAGCCAAGGCCTGGTTTTGCGAGCACGAGGACGAACTGTCGCGTTCTCCCTGTCCACCACAGTTACCAGATCTCAGTACTAATCTGCCTTTGTGGTTTGCTTCGGAAAGGAATGTGCCTGATCGTTATCCACCTCCATCAACGTTATCTCAACCAGCCACTACTATTCAGCAAGAGTGATATAAGATTCCTTGAAAAGGATACATTACCTATCCATTCCGAGAAGACTGGAAGCTCTTTTAAATGTGAGTAGGTTTCCTACACTGTAATTGGGGAGGAGAAAGAGGAGAGTAGTGTTTGGTGTCCCGTTCACAACGAAGTCGTTAGGGACGGAGCACAAGCTGGGAGTAGGTAAGGGTGTGGAAGGAAATCGGTCGAACCCTTTCAAAGAAACCATTCCGGTATTTGCCTAAAGCGACTTAGGGTAACCACAGAAAACCTAAATCAGGATAGCCGGACCCGCGTTTCAACTGTCGTCATCCCGAATACGAGTCCAGTGAGCTAACCACTGCGCCCTCTCATTCGGTACTGTATTATGCATGGCAATGATTTGCGTTTTTGGTTTTTCCATATTATTGTCCGCGTCCTGTTGCTCTGCATTCATTAAATAGCACTTGTAAAACTTTTGAGAGCAAATACGTGATTTTACTTTCTTATATCATAGACCTGTATCCTAGACACGCCAAAAATTAAAAAAAAAAGAGAAACCCTTTACTGTGATATTCAGAAAGTAACACTGTCAGGTTTTCCATAGTGACTGAATTTATAAATCAAGTGATTATGAACTTTCGTTTTCGTTTCTATTGTACTAGAAAATACAATAACATAAAATCAAATCTTTTTACGTAACTAAACCACAGTTCAATATGTGTGACACAGTCAGGAATAAACTATGTGAGTTTTTGTTAACTGTAGTCACCTCACTAACAAACGAGTTTTAAATTTCATTTGCTTAATTATTTATAGGAGGTATGGAGGAATTTTTTGTTGCTGATGGCATCCGATCTATCATACGTTCTTGCTAACTTTAATGTGGTAGGAATTGCCTCTCTGCGCTTTTTGTAATGATACATTTCAAAAGTGAGCAATCACTTTATGTCTGACCTTCACTGCATTGTCACCTGCTTCGTACTTTTCATTCAGTCGATGTAAAATGTGTTCATTATTAAAAACATGCTAACTAACGTTTGTAGAGAAATGAAACAGGACAGAAATAGTGCTAACCTACGACGCCCAATGTACAACCATCAGACACTTTTACTTTAGGTTCTTCTGTTGTTACAAGGTAAAATGAATCAGAGACGATAAGAAACTTACAAGTCTTCACTGATATTCAGAGTAGTTAGAAAAAGTCTGAAAAGCTTGTTAGGATGTTGCACGTAAGGCTTTGCTGAGAAACCATTGTTAAAAAAAATTCTATGTGTTTTGCCGGTACCGAGTTAATTAGCACTGAAGTTAGCCAGTCAGGCCACTGCGCTCAAATTCAAGCGGTCCGTCAGTTACTATTAGGCTACGGCCACACGAGCGTTTTTTTCACGCGCGTTTCTGCTGGCGTTCACGCCGACATTATAGACCACTGCGTGTTGAATGGGGCTGGCCACACGAGGCGTTTTCGCACGCCGCGGGCCCGCGAACTTCGGCGTTCCCGCTGAGCGAACGCTCTCGGGTGCATTCGTTCTGCGTGTTCATCACGCTGGGCGCTGGCCGCACGGGCGGCAGACACGCTGCGGCAGAGTCCGGAACCTCGGCAGTTTCCTCCGACGCTTACCTACAATTACCGAACTGAAATCGCAGCGATGCCAACATGTGCAACAGTGCGTGGAGCGGTATTATTTCGATAGGTATTTCATAATAAAGAATATATGCAGTCTAACAGTGCGTGGTGCGATATTATAAAAAGTAGGTATTTCATAATGAAGTAGCCACACATGTCTCATTATTGGTTTTATTGTTGTGTCTAGTTCATACAGCATAGACACAATGAGGTAGCTAGGTGCACGCTAAACTAACGCAGACGGGCTTGAAGTTCTGGAACAGGAGACTTATTAATGCACTAAAGAAAAGTACGTAGTTTTATAATACTTAACTTTATTCTCTTGTTGGAATACATCTCTCTTGAATATTAGTACGCTATAAACACTGATACAAATGGCGCCTTGCTAGGTAGTAGCTATAGACTAAGCTGAAGGCTATTCAATCTGTCTCTCGGCAAATGAGAGGAAGACTTGGTAGGTCTAGTCGCAAGCAATGTCGTCCGTACAACTGGGACGAGGTCTAGTCCGTGTCTTGTGACCTGCCATGTGGTGGCGCTAGGTTTGCGATCACACAGTGGCGACACGCGGGTCCGACATGTACTACAGGACCGCGGCCGATTTAAGTTACCACCTAGCAAGTGTGGTGTCTGGCTGTGACACCACATTTATAACATGTCAAATGCATGATAAATGTACGTGGTTTGAAAGCCAAAGTACGAGATTTTAGTTGTTTATGTACGAGGAAAAAAGTTCTATGGTTGGCAACCCCTGCTCGGCAGCTCGCTGTTCAGTTTACGGACAGACGTTGCCGTCCTCGCTTCGTTGTCATTGTAGCAGTCTTCTTGTATTTTATAAAGTGCCAGAATGGAGCGTCTGGACAGTGAAATCATTATTATGGAAGTGCAGAAACATCCAGCGGCCGTTCTGGGAGAAAAATGGGATGGAATGGATAACAAGCAAAAATCAGATCTAGATAATTACAGACAGTAAATACTTTATTAATTGCTATAAACAGTGTAGAATGAAATTTATACATGAATAAAATGTTAACAAGCCAATACAAAAATTAGTGGTGGTGGTGGTTAGTGTTTAACGTCCCGTCGACAACGAGGTCATTAGAGACGGAGCGTAAGCTCGTGTTAGGGAAGGATTGGGAACGAAATCGGCCGTGCCCTTTCAAAGGAACCATCCCGTCATTTGCCCGAAACGATTTAGGGAAATCACGGATAACCTAAATCAGGATGGACAAAAATTAGTCTTCATCCGAAGAAGTTTGCATAATGATCTAGCCATGGTACAGATCCTTGAGGGGAACAGAAGTAATCAGCAAAATGATATGTGATACTTTTGCCACTGACCGTTCCTTTTGTCCCATGTGCCGGAATACTTTCCATTGTGCAAGTCAGTGTGTCTTCAAAATTGTAACCATCATGTTGTCTCAGAAAATTGTGAAGTACACAACATGCTGGAACAATAGTATCCGCCACATCCACGTTAACATCGACTGGACGATGGAGAATTCTCCATTTATTGGATAAAATGCCAAATGCACATTCCACATAACGTCGTGCTCGTGTAAGTCTGTAGTTAAACACTTTTTGTTTATTCGTAAGGTTTTTTGCGGGATATGGTCTCATTAAATGGTCACTCATCGCAAAAGTCTCATCAGCCAGAAACGCATAAGGAATTTTCAGTCCACAAGGATCATTCGGAAGTGGCGCAGCTTCTGGCAAATTCAAGGCTTGTTGGTAAAGTTTTTTACCCAATTCAGTTGCTTTGAATATATTGGAGTCTCCTTGAAGACCAAATGCCCCTACATCTATGAATCTGAACCACTATTTGCTGTCTACTATGGCCATCAATACAATAGAAAAATACTTTTTGTAGTTATAAAATTCGCTCCAATCATATTCAGAAGCATTTCAAATGAGTTAACCGACATCCTGTAGTATTCAAAGAAATTGTCTGGATTTGCCTTCAGTTTGTTGTGTAGAAGCACGAACTTTACTTTAGTTGATCTGTCGCTTAATATGGGATGAATCCAGTATTTTTTTTCCTGCCGTCGTTTCCGACGCCTATGTACAACTAACTCAGCTCATACCGCAAGAACCGCGTTCTTGTTTAATGTACTTCCGCTCATAGTTGATACTGAACTGCGCACAGTGGATGTTGTCACAGCCTGCACCAAAGCACTACTGGTGTTTCGCTGGGCTTCACGCCGCGTGAGAGAGGCGGACATGTGGCCGCGGGTGTTGCGTGAATTCTGGCAGAAACGCGCGTGGAAAAAACGCTCGTGTGGCCGTAGCCTAAAGTCGGCGTGAACGCCGGCAGAAACGCGCGTGAAAAAAACGCTCGTGTGGCCGTAGCCTTAGGGTCGGTTGTTCTCAGAGCGTAGATGATACCGTGAAAAACTGCTCAGTCTTTGGTCCCTGTTCCATACTTATTTAAGCCCCATGTCCAGTTTTTGCATCACACTCTTGCTTGATTTTAGGAAACCAAACGAAGCCCTCTTTGGGCGACTACGTCTGTGACGGGCCACTTCGATCTGTGTGCGTAACGGCCTGGTTGGCTAACATCGATGCTAATTAACCCGAAAACGGCAAAAAGCATCATATTTTTTTCTTAACAATTATTTCTCAGCACAACCTACCCTGCAACACCTTTAAAAGCTTTTCAGGCTGTTTCTGTCTACTGATAACGTTAATGAATACTCCAAAATTTTAACAAATGCTACATCTATACCTTTTCAGGATAGACTAGTTGAAATTTAATGCTAAGACACACTTTCGGTTTTACAAAATGAATTGAATTTCGTGCCGCGTAATGAGGATCTGCATCAATGTTATAACTAGTCGATCACTGTTGCCATTAACATTGTCGCAGAACGTCCATCTGCTTACTCGACTACAAGATTTCAGTGTCATCGCCATGACAATGTTTTCATGCTAAGAAGAGAACAGGAATGTGATAAAGCAGAACACTGTATGTCAGCGACCTTGTCGCATTGGTAGCACCTGTTCCCGTCAGATCACTTAAATTAAACAGTGTCGGGCTTGGCCGGCACCTGGATGGGTGACCGTCGCGATCCGCCGAGCGCTGCTGGCAAGCGATGTGCACTCAGTCGTTGTGGGGCCAAAAAGAGCTACTTGACTGAGCAGTAGCGGCTATGGTTAAGAAAAGTAGCAACGACCGGGAAACCGCTGTTCTGACAACATGTCCCTCCATATCCGCATCCAGTGACGTCCATCGGTTGAGGATGACACGGGGGTACCGTCGGGTTTTCGGAGACATGTTCGGATGGGCAGTTTCCGATGGAGAACACTTTATAATGCCAACAAATGCTTTCTGGCAGTTCAAATGCAACTACTTGTTGTTAGCACTTTCTTCTGCCCACCTCTTCATTTTATCTTTGGTCTGCTGCCCTTGGCAAAGTACGAGTTGATGTATCTCTGCAATAATTTTACTTATCTGAAAAGGTTTTACATTCTCAACAGTTGTTCAGAGTGACGTACTGAATTTTCAGTGTAGCCACTGTAGCTTTGTTGTTCTCGTCCGAAGAGCCCCGATGTCGATCTAAGAATGTCAATGTCGTCGAGAGCTCTTACCGGCATGTCAAAAAATGGCTCTGAGCACTATGGGACTCAACTGCTTTGGTCATAAGTCCCCTAGAACTTAGAACTACTTAAACCTAACTAACCTAAGGACATCACACACATCCATGCCCGAGGCAGGATTCGAACCTGCGACCGTAGCGGTCGTGCGGTTCCAGACTGTAGCGCCTTTAACCGCTCGGCCACTCCGGCCGGCTTACCGGCATGTCGACCTCAGTCTTGACTAGTGTATCGCACACAAAACGTTACACTTGACCGCACAAGAAGACACAAAATCTTATCAAGTGACCGGACTGCCCACGAGACGAAATCTTCTCTACCTATCCACTTTTAAGTTAATATCAGATGCAGCTGTATGTGAGGAAGACGTGGAAAATACGCTAGAGTTCCCACCTGTTGGGTGAACACAGCAATCTGCAGTGTATGTTACTGAATATTGCTGTACCACCCCTCATGGCATGCACCTAAATGTCGGTCGGGATTATCGATGATATAAATACGCATTCCTCCGTTCTCACATTCCATTAGCCGAGTTATTCCAGAATGTGTCTTGGTTTCTTACCTCAGACTGACAGATTTAGCACATTATTATCGTCCCGGGAAGTCTACGATTGTAGTATTATCGTGACGGAAATTTCTTGTGTATTCTAGTGTGTTTTCAAAGAAATCGGTAGTTACATTAAACCAATCACATATAGATGTTATTGTCACCTTCTTAAGCGATGTTTAAAGTGAGATATTTCGGTCAAATTAAAGTTGTCCACGCGAACCCAGAGAAGAACAGTAATCAATCGCAGGCATTACTGCTAGAGTTAGCCCCTCTCAGTGTTTTCAGGCGATTCTGCAAGGGTAGTCTGTACGCCATGCGAGCTATGTTATTAGTGTAGCTGAGCATCACATATGAAAAATTAATGATGACTTACTGAAACCCTCAGCTGCCGACAGGTGTTGTTGATATACCTCGATGTGGACAGCTGAAAATGTGTGCCCCGACCGGGACTCGAACCCGGGATCTCCTGCTTACATGGCACACGCTCTATACAACATTTTTTTTATTATTTTTTTTCCAATGTCAGGCTTACCACCTTTGCTGACATACATTTTGTTGTACTACCGCATAAATAGTGTCTACAATGTCCATATGTTGACATATAGTGGCCAATTAGAAAATTAATTAATTAAGGAAATGAATAAAACTGAAAATGCCCAAATGAAAGACATGAAGACATTGCGGATAGTACAAATACAAAAGAAACATGCTCCTGTAGCAATGAAATGAAATTCGTGTCGTGGGCGACACCTGCTCACGACCCGACGTTCGATAGAGCAAGAGAGCCATCTATCGACTCGTTCTCCAGACGTTGGTGTAAGAATGGGCCGTCTTCTCGAAATTAACTAAGGGTCCGTAAGTGTGATCGATGTCTATCTCGGCTTCTTCGTCTATCTCATCTCTCACCCGTCACACCTCATCTGGCCGGCGGGTCGGTAAATGTAAGTCGCAAGTAATTAGCGAAGTCTTGCCCACATTTCTTATGCTGTTGCAGCTTCGTGTGTACATCCAGGAGAAAATGCCAAAAATAAATTTTATCGTTTTCCGATTCGTTATACACGTAGCCCACCACCATTCCCCGTACCCATGTCACTGCATTGGTTTTTTGGACCGGAAAATAAGATTCTTGGGGGAAAGAAGTGTGCTGACGAAATTGTGTGAGGGGTGGAGCGTAACAGGAACGCCAATATCTGTTGTGCCAAGTGCCACACTGAAGCCGTCCCACTACATGCTAAACGATGTTCATCAGTGTCCACTGTTGCGCAGCCTAAACATAGTGTATGAAACGTCCCCTTGGAAAAATTATACAAGACTGTGCTTAAACTGACACACAATATTTTTTAGCGCAACGCAATCTGACTTTCAATAATCCCTACAAAAGAATGGCCCTGACTAACATTAACCTATACCTTTCACAAATCACTTACCTCACAAAAATCTTCGTTACTCGAGCTACTGCAATACAGCGAGCGCCACTACTGCCAGCTAAATAAAAGATTCAAACTACGGAAGGCACTAACTACTGATAGGCATAGTTAGCAAATGAAAGATTTTAATAGAGAACAAACAACGTATTTACCTTAATAGTGTTGAAAACTCATAATATACATAGCAGTTCCTGACATCCAGTCTTACAAATTTCAAAACTCCGCCATTTCTCTCCCCACATCCACCACTGCTGGCGGCTCACCTCCAACTGCGCAACGCTATGCGCTTCTAACAGCCAACAACCCAACACTACAATGGCGAATATTACAACAATGCCACCCAGCCACAGACTGCACACAGCACAGCCAGTGATTTTCATATAGAGCGCTACATGGCGTTACCAATATAAAAACCTAAACAGCCGACTTACAAGTGGAGTGTCTGCCAAATGAATCGCGTGCCACCGTTGATTCGTTGCGAACTTCCTATTTACCACCACATACCATGTTGAGCGTACCGACGTTGGGAGGTAAACGTTCCGTATAACGCACCATATCTGTCGCCAGTTCTTGTCTGGGTACTTCTTTTCCAGCGTATTCCTGGGGCACCGGCGCAGTAAGAGTTGGTATACATCTCGCGTCGTCGGTAGTCGTGTTGTTGGGAAGGAATCTCTGACATAGCTAAGCTCCAAAAGAAAAAGACTTGAAATGTGACAGCTTCGGTGAAATATAGCCCACATTGACTGGGGGCAGCATGGAAGTGGGCGCTAGTACATCGGCCAACGCACCCGAGATATTGCGAAATTGACCGCTCCACTGTCGGAAAATCGTACTGACGAATAACGCCCGTGCCTTTTCATATACGTTCACTAGACCAAGTCCACCCTCTCCAGGTGGTAGCGTAAGCGTTGTGTATTGGATCTTAAACAGGTGTCCCACACTCACGTAGGTTCCGAAAGTTGCTTGTATCCGTGATGCCATTGTGCGCGCTAAAGGCAGGACGTGCGCTACGTGAGTGAGTCTCGGTGCTAGGTATACGTTAACATAGGTCACCCTCAGAATGATATCCAACGCTCTTAATTTCGGTAACAGCACCATTGTCCGCATCAGCTTCAATATGCGTCGGTAGTTATCCGCTGCTGTCCGCTGCACATCCGTGTGGAACGTAATACCTAGACATTTTATGGTCTTAACTAACATGAGCGGGCCTTCCTCCCCCGGTTGTAATCCTCAACCGACATTCATGCAGCGTGATTTCTGTAGATTAAGCACGCTTCCTGCCGCCATCCCGTATCGTTATATCCATGCCAACGCCGTACGTACTTCTTCGCCTGTCCGTGCCACCAGCATCACATGGTCAGCATAAGCGCGGCAATGAAAGGTCAGTTGTGGTAACGGCACTCCCTCCAACCGTCTTCGGAGACCATATAGGCAGCGTTCCAAAGCCATTGCATGCAAAAATATCGAAAGGGGGCAACCTTGACGAACTGACCTTGAAATAACAATGTAGTCAGTGCCCCGAGACCTTTGATTGCACGCCGTGTAACAGTCGCATGATTACTAGAATGAAGGCCTGTGGGATTCCCAATCTGCCCATCACCGCATGCAAACAGGTATGACCCAATCTGTCGAACGCATGATCGAAGTCAATAGTGACGAGTGCCCCACGCACTCGGCATGCCGCTGCTAATGCGATGATATCTCGGTAGTCACCGAGCGCCGTATGTACGTTACTCTTACCGCCGAGGCAAGTTTGATCTATGGGGAGTCTATCAGAAATTGAAGACCGCAGGCGAGCCCCAAGGATGCGCGCGAAAATCTTATAGTCGCAGTTCAAGAGAGTGAGTGGTCTATAATCTCCTGGCCTTCTGCCACCGCGTGGTTTGGGTATTGGGATGATGATACCCGCCGTGAATTCGGCAGGTATCTCAGTCTGCGGTAACAGGAGTTCGTTGTACATCTGAATCCATCCATCTGAGCCACCGAGGACACAGATGAATAGCGCGGCTGCAGGACTTATCCCTTGCACGCTTCCCGTGAGACTCACATACCCAACTGTCCACAATTCTACAAATGTAATGTACCTTATAGACATTTGCCCATTCACTCATTACTCACGCGCGCTTTGGCGATTCCCGTAAGAGTTTGGGCAACCTGTCCGCATTCGCACAGACGAATGTCAATGGCTGGGTAGCCTTTATATATATATATATATATATATATATATATATATATATATATATATATATATATATATATATGAAGACAGTAACTGTTCTCGAAAGAACAGATTACTGTTGTCGACCGTGCAGCTTTTCCCTGCGAATGCGCACAGGTTCCCCAAACTCTTACGGGAATCGCCAAAGCGCGCGCGACTAATGAGTGAATGGGCAAATGTCTATAAGGTACATTACATTTGTAGAATTGTGGACAGTTGGGAATGTGTGTCTCACGGGAAGCGTGCAAGGGATAAGTCCCTGCAGCCGCGCTATTCATCTGTGTCCTCGGTGGCTCAGATGGATAGAGTGTCTGCCATGTAAACAGGAGATCCCGGGTTCGAGTCCCGGTCGGGGCACACATTTTCAGCTGTCCACATCGAGGTATATCAACAACACCTGTCGGCAGCTGAGGGTTTCAGTTAGTCATCATTAATTCCAGGGAAAAGCTGCAAGGTCAACAACAGTAATCTGTTCTTTCGAGAACAGTTACTGTCTTCATATATACATATGAAAAAGTTAGTTGTGACCAATGTTGTAAGTGGATTACGAATAAAGTGATTGTTAGTTCTCTTTCTAGAGTCAACATTTTCTCTTCAATGACAGAGGACCAGGAGATAAATAAAAATACAGTCATCATAAATGCAGTAAAGTGATTGATGGTATTTCTGTGAACTTGGCGTGTAACCTTTCAGGGTAAACAGACCAATATATGTATGTATGAAAATTTCGCAGGTTGATGATTCCAGCGCTTATCTTCATGTTACGAGACTCGTGCAGCTACTGGGAAGGACATTCGATGTCTTTGAATACGCGATCCAGAGGATTTCCTTGAATTGGTAAGGTCGTAAATTTGATGTTGAGCACTTAATCTATCGTTCTTAGACAACCTGTACATATGTGAAGTGTTTCAACAGAATGCAGAAGTTGCGGGCTCGAAATGAGAGAGATATCTGGATGAGTAAAGAAGTTTAAATTCCAAAGGTAGTAGTCCGGAACATAAAAGAAATTAAGTCCCATGCTCCTTGACAGAGCGAAGGTGAACGACGCGGTAGACCCACACCGCCGTACTAGGCAAGGTCGTAATGGAGATGGTTTGCCGTTGCCTTCATCCGACCGCAATGAGGATGAATGATGATGATCAAGACGACACAACAACACCCAGTCATCTCGGGGCAGGTGAAAGTCTCTGACACCGCTGGGAATCAAACCGCGACCCCGTGCTCGGGAGCGAGAACACGACGGGAATTAACGCAGTTTCAACGTGTAATGGTAGTTTGATTTCCATGCATCACATATTCCATTTCGGATATCGTTAGGAAATTCAATATCCGAGATCAACAGTGTCAAGAGTGTGCCGAGAATATTAGGTTTCAGGCCTTACATCTTACCACAACAACGACCTAAGGCAGGGGCGTTTTCGTCGAGTTGTCAGCGCTAACAGACAACCAAGTGCGTGAAATAACCTCAGAAATCAACGTGGGAGGTACGACGAACGTATCCGTTAGGACAAGGCGGCGAAATGAGGCGTTAACGGGATATGGGAGCAGAAGATCGAAGTCAGTGCCTTTGCTAACAGCATGACATCGCCTGCAGCGCCTCTCCTGGGCTCGCGCCCCTATCTGTTGGACCCTAGACGACACGAAAACCGTGGTCTGGCCACATGATCCCGATTTCAGTTGATAAGAGCTGACGGTGAAGTCTAGTGTGACGCAGACCCAACATAGCTATGGACCCAAGTTGTGAACAAGGCACTGTGCAAGCTGGAGGTGGCTCCATAATGTTGTGGGCTGTGTTTACATGGAATGAACTGCGTCCTCTGGTCGAACTAGTCAGTCATTGACAAGAAGTGTTTATGTGCGGCTACTTGGAGACCATTTACAGCCGTTCCTGGATTTCACGCTCCCAAGCAATGAAGAGATTTTTATGGATCACAATGCGTCATGTCATTGGACAACAGCTGTTCACGATTGGTCTGAAGAACATTCTTAACAATTCGAGCGAATGATTTGGCCACCCAGACCGCCTTACATGGGAAGCAATCCAGGGGTCCGCTTATACACAAAATCCTGCACTGGCAAAACTCTCGCTATTATGAAGCCTATAGAGGCAGCATTGCTCAATATTTCTGAAGTGAACTTCCTGCTGCACTGCACCAGACAAAAGAAGGTCCGACACAGTATGAGGAGGTATCGCATGACTTTGGTCACCTCAGTGTAGTTTGGCAGAATGGCTAGACTGTTGACCGCTTGAAGTAGTCACAACAATCTCGATATACTCATTAGCAATTGTAATAACCTTTACCAAGTTATATGTAGCATGTCCTTTAGCCTCGAGGAAGTTGGAAACCAATATAGCATCGATTCCACATGACATCGAAAACAATGAGGTAACCCTCAGATCTATGAGCGCTGAACTGCCATACACCACGCCCAAAGACTGAAGGGAGCTGGATCTAAGGCGCATACAGTTCCCATCTATAGCTTCCGATACGTGAACAGTAGATTAAGACCAGTTGATCTGAGGGACGAAACAAGCACCATCATTTTTGGGGAATTCCGGAATTACTCCTTTGAAGGCGCCTCATCATTCTCCACGATGAACATTTACTTCACATATAATGGCTGCATATTCATTGTTGCTTTAAAGTTCAATTTTCCATGCATACTTCTTGGGTACATACATGGGATATCCTACAGGCTGCACTGACGAACTGTTGCGCAGGTGACAAATTGTGTACCAGCATAGCTGACACGGATGATCGTTTGGAATCAGATACATCTCATTGTAGTAAATATACGCTCCCAGTACAGAAAGATGGTCAGCATCGGTCATAATCCCATCGGTCTTTTGTACTGCATTGCCGATCTAAACTGACAGTGGAGCTATCACCAGTGCGTTACAAGTAGTCATGAAGACTGAACGTAATTACAACGATTAATTCCACTCTAACTCAGGAAGGTACAAGCATTGAGTTGGAGTAATGGCTGTAGGTGCCTGAGTTAGACTGGAATGTGTCTGTATAATTAAGTTCAGTCTGCGTGACTACATTTGACGCGCTGGTGATTGCTGCACTGTCAGTTGAAATCTAGGTCTGCAACTTAAAAAAAAAAAAAGGGAAACCTTGACATTACGACCGATGCTGACCACCTTTCTGTCCTGGATTACATCACTGTCGTGGGGCACAATCATTCCCATGGAATCAAACATACGGTGACGGTATTTAATTACGATTGCTAGTAGACAAGTCTGGTCTCTGCTGCAGAATAAAACAGCAACAAAATCTATACGAACGAGACGGGCACAGAGATAGAAGCCGTGCGGTGTTTCTAGTCGGCATATTAGACATTAGAAACGAATCTCTGATCTGTTACTATTTCATGTGAACTATAATTCATCGGGGCAGATCTGGCCGTTCCTTGGACCTGAAACAAAGCTTGCCCTTTCTGTAGCCCGTCTGTCGGTCTCGCGCGCGCATTCGCAAATTCTATTCCTCCCCCTCCCCTCTCGCTCTCACTCTGTCTCTGTCCGTCTCTCTTTCCCTCTCTCCCTCCCTCTCTCTCTCTGACACACACACACACACACACACACACACTCACAAAGCGATCGGAAGTGGGATTGCGCTGCAGAGCTGCTAGCCCTGCCGTTCAGACCCAGTAGAAAGGACGTTACTCGCAGGAGCAAACGAACAAAATAGGCGGCGGGGCGCCCCATCGATAATTAAACGGCGACTGCGCCACCCGCAGCTTGCAACCTGGCTCTGTTATAGCCGCCTCGCCTGCCAGCCAGCCTTCTCATCAGCCAGTCCGGATACGCTGCTGCATTTAGGGCCGCCGTTACATCTAGCTGTGACAGCCTGTTAACTTCCGCTCGCTCTGTCAATCCTTATTAATTCGGCAATTTTTTGAACTTTCACGGAAATGGCACAGGCAGTTGTTTTGTGTGTATTCGATCTACTTCACTTACTTGACATAGTTTGACGAATATAAGACGTCACTCTTAACATAAGCTAAGTTTTTGGTTTGGTTTTAGGGCGCAAAACTGCTATGGTCATAAGCGCATAAGCTAAGTCATTATCCTTATTTGGCTTAAGACATTTGCCGTATTTACGATCGCATAATTGCACATACGCAGATAGTTTTACTGAGAATTCATCTTAAATTTACCCATACTGCACCGTGATTATTTGAAGTGTCTAAATATCTCAGCAATAGGCAGAAGAAAACATAATTTCCAGAGTAAATCACTTTTAGGAAATACTGAGCCCACCGATACAATTGCCCGCATCTCGTGGTCGTGCGGTAGCGTTCTCGCTTCCCACGCCCGGGTTCCCGGGTTCGATTCCCGGCGGGGTCAGGGATTTTCTCTGCCTCGTGATGGCTGGGTGTTGTGTGCTGTCCTTAGGTTAGTTAGGTTTAAGTAGTTCTAAGTTCTAGGGGACTGATGACCGTAGATGTTAAGTCCCATAGTGCTCAGAACCATCTGAAACGATACAATCCAACTGCGTCTCATGATGACAGGAAAATGGCGGATATAAGTCGCTCAGTGAAATCCAGTTAAACACGCGACATACCTGGAATTATAACTATTCTCATGTGATCATATTCGTTGACTTCGACCAACTCATAACTAGACTATCAACTTTCAGCCAAACCTAGACCTTGGGCTATACTACAGACCGTTATGTCAATGTAACTAAGTTTTCGATTTCACAGTCCATAGATTCGCCAACTCATAATCTGCTGTCACCATCCAACATAATCTAGACCACGAGCTACCTTCCAGATCAATCGGTCACCGACGTCACAGTCCGCAATGGCATACTTCACTGGTCAAAGAAGACATCTAGTGTCGGTAGTTTCAACTGATCCACTTCTTTTTATTATTTGTCAAAACTAGTTCGTACGATGTGTTTCAGCACAGACTGCCACTTTGAGGAACATAGATGCCAGATAAATTTTTGGAGAATGACGTTTTTCGTCGGAAATTTTAATGCAAAATATTTTACCAGTTTTATAGGGTGCAAAATTTACAGAATAATTGAGAAACACTGAAACTGATGGTTCGTGAAAGTAATTTGTCGATTCCTGGCACTCTGGGCGCATAAACTAGAACATCGCTTTATAATCTGCACAGAGATGTTACTGCTGGTAGCTAGTACGCGCAAAAGGTTGCAATACTGTAAACTACTTGTACTGTTGTTAAACTTGCTACAATACATCAATGTCAACATTATGACAAACTTTATACATGATGATTTACACTATTTGCAAGATGTGCTGCCGGCCGCTGTGGTCTAGCGGTTCTAGGCGCTCAGTCCGGAGCCGCGCGACTGCTACGGTCGCAGGTTCGAATCCTGCCTCGGGCATGGATGTGTGTGATGTCCTTAGGGTAGTTAGGTTTAAGCAGTTCTAAGTTCTAGGGGACTTATGACGTCAGCAGTTGAGTCCCATAGTGCTCAGAGCCATTTGAACCAAGATTTGCTCATTATTACAAAGTGTTCTTTACCACTAGGAAAATCTTGTGAAGCAGTTTGTAAATATATCGTCTACACTTTTATGGTACGAGATGATTTTTTCACAGTTTCCTCAGTGATTAACGGACTCGACTCGACCCGATGATCATCGCTTTCTTAAACCTTATTGACAGCAAAGGAAAAAAAAAAAAAGACATTCATGTAGTTCAAATGGATAGGTAGGTATATTTTTAGCGCCAGTTCTAGTAGTTCGTTTTAATTATTAAGTAATGCACATTTGCAGTTTTGTTGTGATTTGGTTCTGAATTACGTACTCTTTCCTTTCATTGTCAACTGAAATTACCCTAATACTTAATTTTGGAAGTAAAAATACACATTCATTATTTTTGCACTAAGTATACAATATTACCATTTGTTAAGTAATGGTAGCGTAAAAATTTTTACAGTAGTAAATACGACGTATCTCAGTCACTAGACGACACTACCTAAATAAAGAGCAACAAATATACAAGTACAGAAATAAAAATTATAAATTATACGTCGGGTTCACCATTGAATTACTTATATGTTTTATTCGGTCTGTTCTGTTCCATTTTATTTCTTCTCCTTTTTTGGCACCAAATAAAAACCAGATTTTCCCGACTCATTTTGTTCATTGAACTTCGCAAGAGACCAGCGGGGCCACCACTTGGCGTATTGCTCCACCGGGAAGCGTCGCTATCACAACTGGCAGTAGTCTTTCATTCAGCGCACGGCCGGAATCACGACTTAGCATTGCTGGGCGCCATGTAGAAGTGAAGATGTAATAAAGTTATATTATTAAATTGTCCACAGCGCTTCCAATGGTTTTCAACCAACTATTGCAACATCACATACGCACCACCTCTACATAGGTGCCACAACAGATTGGTCAATGCAGAGTGGTTTTTGCCGGCCGGAGTGGCCGAGCGGCTCTAGGCGCTGCAGTCTGGAATCGCGGGACCGCTACGGTTCAAAAATGGCTCTGAGCACTATGGGACTTAACATCTATGGTCATCAGTCCCCTAGAACTAAGTACTACTTAAACCTAACTTTTTTCACTCGTCTACAAACATGGCTGACTCAGAGACGAGTGACTCTAGTGCGACCTTGAGGGCGTCGATGGCGACTGTTCCTGCTTCACAGGAGGAAGCGGAACAGAATGAGCAAAACACGCTCGAAAGACATACCAAAATTAATCAAATTTCGGACTCAAGCGTGAAAAACGGAAAGATCAACCAGGCTGCAGTCCTGGCAATCGAAAACGAGCTCGCCGCCTAGGCCATTGCAAGTGCAAAGCTTGAGGGGCGACTCGAAGAACTGGAAAAAGAAAACAATAGATTACGGCAGCAACCAACCAAAACCTGGGCTGCAGTGGCTGCGCAAGCAGTCACAAAACCACAAACCACCAAGGAAACAATCGCAAAGGTATCCAAAAGGCCGGACACGGCGGTCTTCTTAAGACCCCTGCCCGGACAGACAGTTAAAAAAGTACAAGAAATATTCACCACTACTATTGACCCTGCTAAAGACAAAATAAAAATAAATAAAGTCAAAGCAACTAAAAATGTAGTAGTAGTTGATGTAGCAACTGAGGAGGATAGAGCCAAGATCCTAAATAACTCCAAACTTAACACAGCAGTCAAATGTGAACCACCGAAAAAGCTGAATTCGCTGGTGATCCTTTATGATGTACCAACAGCATTAACAGAAGTAGACATATATGAGACACTATATAATCAAAAATTTGATGACATGGAGTGGGAAACATTCAAAAATGATTTTAAATTTCGTTTCAGAACAGGACCCCGGGAGCGTGACGTCGTACATCACGTTGCCGAGGTCTCTGGAAAGATGTGGCGCAGAATCACCACCATGGGGAGAGTTACATAGGTTTCCATGCGATAAACGTAAGGGATTACCTAGTAGTTCCCAGATGGCACAACTGTGGCGACTTAGACCACGTACATAAGCACTGCGAGAGGAAGCCGGTCTGCTCCAGGTGTTGGGCAGAGGATCACATAAGAAAGAATTGCAGCAAAGCTGGAATCTGCAAACCCTGTATAAAGAGAGGCAAAAAGTCATGCAACACTACTGGCAGAAATTGCCCTACCTACAGGATGCTTGAGCAGAGACTCATAGCGCGAATTGATTATGACTGAGTCCCTAAATGAGAACAGGAAGCCCAAAAGAAAGTCTCCAAGTAAGAGGCTGAGGGACGCAATAAGGGCCAATTAATTCAAAGAATTTATTCAGAAGATCACCGAGCCACAACATCACACAATCACAATGAAAGATGTCTGCATCCAAACAGATCCTTGTGATCAGAATGATGCACCCTCTCCTCCGAAACGGGGACAATGGTCGCCTGAAGATCAAACACGACTACTTCGGCATCCTGTGGTAGGGAAATTATCACTGACAGAGAAAGAGCAAGTGCAGGTTAACACAATAAGCAGCACAAGTGTACCGACAAACACAAGTACGCCAATAAGCCCACCTACCGAACGAGGGCTACGAATAGATCGTGCTAGGATTTACCCCAACCTGGAGCACGCTTTACAGCTGTCTAGATTGGAAGAGACGGCCACCCTCACAACAGCCTTAAGGCATGTGGTGCGTGTCGGCCATGAATATGGCAGAGACATCACCTTCGCAGTGATGGATGCTGTAGGCAGAATACAGCTTAAGACAATGAATCTCCCCACAGACTTCGGAGCCCTGCGAGACCTAGTTAAGAAAGTATTCGAAAGGCGAAGTGAAAAGTTCGACCTTAATGAATTGTACAATCAATCTGTCATCACTAACGGCAGGATAGCACACGACTGGCGCAAAACCTGGCCTGAGTCTCATATATACACATACTTTCCACGTGAGCCAGTTAAGAGTGGGACAGATAAACATACATAATAGCAAACTGGTTCTGCAGGAACTCCGGAAAGTGGTGGAGGAGAAGAGTCTAGATGTACTCTGCATGCAGGAGCCATACTCCCTGGCTGGACGGATCCCGTTCACCGCAGTCAACTGGTAACATATCTATAGTGGAGCGGAACCGAGAGCCGCGGCCATAATCACAAACAAAGCATTGAGACCAGAATGAGATTTTCACTCTGCAGCGGAGTGTGCGCTGATATGAAACTTCCTGGCAGATTAAAACTGTGTGCCCGACCGAGACTCGAACTCGGGACCTTTGCCTTTCGCGGGCAAGTGCTCTACCACTGAGCTACCGAAGCACGACTCACGACCGGTACTCACAGCTTTACTTCTGCCAGTACCTCGTCTCCTACCTTCCAAACTTTACAGAAGCTCTCCTGCGAACCTGCAGAACTAGCACTCCTGAAAGAAAGGATATTGCGGAGACATGGCTTAGCCACAGCCTGGGGGATGTTTCCAGAATGAGATTTTCACTCTGCAGCGGAGTGTGCGCTGATATGAAACTTCCTGGCAGATTAAAACTGTGTGCCCGACCGAGACTCGAACTCGGGCAAGTGCTCTACCACCGAGCTACCGAAGCACGACTCACGACCGGTACTCACAGCTTTACTTCTGCCAGTACCTCGTCTCCTACCTTCCAAACTTTACAGAAGCTCTCCTGCGAACCTGCAGAACTAGCACTCCTGAAAGAAAGGATATTGCGGAGACATGGCTTAGCCACAGCCTGGGGGATGTTTGCCTTTCGCGGGCAAGTGCTCTACTACTGAGCTACCGAAGCACGACTCACGACCGGTACTCTCAGCTTTACTTCTGCCAGTACCTCGTCTCCTACCTTCCAAACGTTACAGAAGCTCTCCTGCGAACCTGCAGAACTAGCACTCCTGAAAGAAAGGATATTGCGGAGACATGGCTTAGCCACAGCCTGGGGGATGTTTCCAGAATGAGATTTTCACTCTGCAGCGGAGTGTGCGCTGATATGAAACTTCCTGGCAGATTAAAACTGTGTGCCCGACCGAGACTCGAACTCGGGACCTTTGCCTTTCGCGGGCAAGTGCTCTACCACTGAGCTACCGAAGCACGACTCACGACCGGTCCTCACAGCTTTACTTCTGCCAGTACCTCGTCTCCTACCTTCCAAACTTTGCAGAAGCTCTCCTGCGAACGTGCAGAAGTAGAGCACTTGTTCGCGAAAGGCAAAGGTCCCGAGTTCGAGTCTCGGTCGGGCACACAGCTTTAATCTGCCAGGAAGTTTCATATCAGCACACACTCCCCTGCAGAGTGAAAATCTCATTCTGGAAACATCCCCCAGGCTGTGGCTAAGCCATGTCTCCGCAATATCCTTTCTTTCAGGAGTGCTAGTTCTGCAGGTTCGCAGGAGAGCTTCTGTAAAGTTTGGAAGGTAGGAGACGAGGTACTGGCAGAAGTAAAGCTGTGAGTACCGGTCGTGAGTCGTGCTTCGGTAGCTCAGTGGTAGAGCACTTGCCCGCGAAAGGCAAAGGTCCCGAGTTCGAGTCTCGGTCGGGCACACAGTTTTAATCTGCCAGGAAGTTTCATATCAGCGCACACTCCGCTGCAGAGTGAAAATCTCATTCTGGAAACATCCCCCAGGCTGTGGCTAAGCCATGTCTCCGCAATATCCTTTCTTTCAGGAGTGCTAGTTCTGCAGGTTCGCAGGAGAGCTTCTGTAAAGTTTGGAAGGTAGGAGACGAGGTACTGGCAGAAGTAAAGCTGTGAGTACCGGTCGTGAGTCGTGCTTCGGTAGCTCAGTGGTAGAGCACTTGCCCGCGAAAGGCAAAGGTCCCGAGTTCGAGTCTCAGTCGGGCACACAGTTTTAATCTGCCAGGAAGTTTCATATCAGCGCACACTCCGCTGCAGAGTGAAAATCTCATTCTGGAAACATCCCCCAGGCTGTGGCTAAGCCATGTCTCCGCAATATCCTTTCTTTCAGGAGTGCTAGTTCTGCAGGTTCGCAGGAGAGCTTCTGTAAAGTTTGGAAGGTAGGAGACGAGGTACTGGCAGAAGTAAAGCTGTGAGTACCGGTCGTGAGTCGTGCTTCGGTAGCTCAGTGGTAGAGCACTTGCCCGCGAAAGGCAAAGGTCCCGAGTTCGAGTCTCGGTCGGGCACACAGTTTTAATCTGCCAGGAAGTTTCATATCAGCGCACACTCCGCTGCAGAGTGAAAATCTCATTCTGGAAACATCCCCCAGGCTGTGGCTAAGCCATGTCTCCGCAATATCCTTTCTTTCAGGAGTGCTAGTTCTGCAGGTTCGCAGGAGAGCTTCTGTAACGTTTGGAAGGTAGGAGACGAGGTACTGGCAGAAGTAAAGCTGTGAGTACCGGTCGTGAGTCGTGCTTCGGTAGCTCAGTGGTAGAGCACTTGCCCGCGAAAGGCAAAGGTCCCGAGTTCGAGTCTCGGTCGGGCACACAGTTTTAATCTGCCAGGAAGTTTCATATCAGCGCACACTCCGCTGCAGAGTGAAAATCTCATTCTGGAAACATCCCCCAGGCTGTGGCTAAGCCATGTCTCCGCAATATCCTTTCTTTCAGGAGTGCTAGTTCTGCAGGTTCGCAGGAGAGCTTCTGTAAAGTTTGGAAGGTAGGAGACGAGGTACTGGCAGAAGTAAAGCTGTGAGTACCGGTCGTGAGTCGTGCTTCGGTAGCTCAGTGGTAGAGCACTTGCCCGCGAAAGGCAAAGGTCCCGAGTTCGAGTCTCGGTCGGTCACACAGTTTTAATCTGCCAGGAAGTTTCAAAGCATTGAGAGCCACAGTATTAGCACAATTCTCAGATGACCACTGCAACGTCGTGGAGCTTCATTCACCAACAGGAGTAGTACATGTGGTCAACATGTACTTCCAGTACGAAAGACAAATAGACGAATTCCTGGACAAGCTCGTCCTAATAGCCACGGCGTTGCGGGGACGAAAAATTCTCGTGACTGCGGACATCAATGCAAAATCCCCCCTGTGGTTCAGTGGCACTCAGGACGACCGAGGAGAAAAAGCTGTCGACACAATCATGCCACTACAATTAATGGTTGCTAACAAACAGGGAAACCCTCCCACCTACACCGGGTGGGGGGGGGGGGGGGGAATTACAGGCCACAAACATTGACGTTACTCTGGTAACGCCAAACCTCGCAACAAAATTATCGCACTGGACAGTTTGGAACCAAATCACCAAAAGTGACCACAACTTAATAACATTCACCAATGGACACAGCGAGAGTGCCACTGGGACATGGGGTGGGAAACGCAGCTAAACTATAATAAAACCGACTGGGACCGCCTGGCGGGGGAGTGTGACATTTCTGTGTTGCTGGAGGGTGATGTCAACGCAGAAGAGTGTGCCAGAGATCTTACAAGTGCGATAACCAGGGCAGTGAAGGCAGCCGTACCAACCAGGAGGAGGGCCGTCGCGGCCTCCTCCTCACCATGGTCAGCCGAACTGGGGCAAATGCGCCAGGCAGTAAGGAGGGCGAGGAGGTATTACCAGTGGTGTGTCGTCTGGCACGAGAAGCAGCACTGGCTGCAGGTATACAGAGAAGCCAGAGAACAATTCCAACAGGAACTCAAGGCTGTTAGGATGAGGAGCTGGGAGAAATATGTACAAAGCCAATTGGCTACAGACCCCTGGGGATTACCTTACAAAATAGTACGGGAAAAAATCAAATCACCAATGGTGCTATCTACCGTCAGGGAAGGGGACCGGATGATGGAGACCTGGCAGGAAACTGCGGGTGTCCTACTCCCAGCCCTGCTACCTGACGATAGAGAGGATGACGACTCCGATGAACAACAGAGAATACGAAGAGAAAACCAACGGGTCTACGAGAACAACCTAGTGGTTTACCCCTTCTCCGAAGGAGAGGTAAGCTCCCACATAAAAGCTCTTAACAAAGGCAAAGCTCCTGGCCCAGACGGCATTACTGCGGAAGTGATACAGTACCTCGCCCCCCAGCTGGTGGCACCTCTCAGTCAGCTAGCTGTACAGTGAGTGTTTACGGCTTCAGACATTCCCCTCAATATGGAAGAAGGCGAATGTAGTTGTAATCAAAAAAGGCCCAGACAAAGACCCCAAAGAAGCCAAGTCATACAGACCTATATGTTTACTGGACTTGTTGGGCAAGCTTTTTGAGAGGTTGCTGGCAGACAGGCTGGCTGCACACCGAGTCCTGTGCGGGATGAGTGATAGACAATTCGGTTTTCGGACAGGACGGTCGGCGTCTGACGCAATCGCCGCGGCTGCGGATGTCTGCGACTCTACCCCGCACAAGTACATAGTCGGCATCATGGTGGACATCAGTGGCGCCTTTGATAACCTGTGGTGGCCTTCGCTCTTCTCCTGCTTGCGGGAGAAGGAATGCCCAGGGCCACTATATGGCTGTCTCAGGAGCTATTGTGAAGATAGTCAGCAAGAAAATCACCAAGGGGTGTCCCCAGGGATCCGTCCTGGGCCCACTCTTTTGGGACATAAACATGGAACCACTCTTAGAAGAACTAAAGAGCAGTGAAGATGTGCTAGAGGTCATAGCCTACGCAGACGACCTCCTCCTGCTGGTCGGCGACCGTAGCCGCGAAGATTTAGAACCAAAAGTAGAAAGAGCCATCACAATATTGACCACATGGTGTCATAAAACAAAAATGACCATTGCACCTAATAAGTCAACCTACCTGTTGCTTAAAGGTCAACTTATAAGAAATCCTACAGTTAGAATAAATAGCCTACAAGTCCTCAGGCGCAGAGAAGCCCGGTATCTTGGTGTAATCGTCGACGAGAGGTGGAACTATGCATCACACATTGACAGTAACACAGAGATCACTAACAGTACTAAAAAACCTAATCGGAATAGGACACAAAAGATTCCATCTCCCACCCGATCTAATCAAATTGTACCATAACAGCATCCTCACATCCATAGTATGCTACGGGTCAGCGGTCTGGGCACACAGGCTCACGAGGGTCATGCCTGCCGTGGCCGTAAGACGAGTGCAGCGAAATATGCTCCTACGTTCAGGAACAACTCCAGGAGGGGCACTTTTAGTACTAATGGGGTTATGTCCACTGGACATAAAAATTAGGGAACAGGTCACTGGGTATTGGATAAAGAACAACAAAAGAGAAAAAATTGAAGCAATCATGGGGGTATATGTAGGAGATAAACAAAGCATCAAAAGAAGAGGAATTGAATTATGGCAGGAACTCTGGGATAATGATGAGACTGGCCGAAGAACATATGAGCTGCTTCCAAACATACAGGAACGCCTAAAACTTACTTACATCAAACCCACAAGAGGCTTGCTGCACTTTCTTACTGGGCACGGACCCTACCCGACATATCTGTGTCGGTTCGGGAAAAGGGCAACATCAGCGTGTGACTGTGGAGCAGTGCAGGGCACTCCAGACCATGTGGTGTACGAGTGTCCCCTCTTCGACGATGTAGCACAACAATTCAGGGAACAACTGCCGAATAACGACACGCACCATCTGCTCAGGCACGAAAACACATTCAATGTTTTGAATCATCTAGCAGATGTAATTTCTGAAAAAGTCCTCAAAGAATATTTGAGAAATAATCAATAAATAAATAAACACCAGACTTGTCACGTACACCCTCCCTTTTCCGCCGGGACTTGGACTTGGCCAGCCGCCTCACGGCTGGAATCCGCCAGGTTTTCGGAATAGGTTGGGGGGGGGGGGGGGCAGTACATCACCACCGGACCTGACCACGCACCAATTATGACATTAGATATAAGGTTAGTTATAGGTTCAAACTAGGAATAAGTATAGAACTGCAGCGATGACGTCACCGGCCAGCCCAGTGCCGGGGGCACTCCTACTGGGATTAGCTCAGTGGGAATGGCCAACAGCCGGCCGAAGTGGCCGTGCGGTAAAAGGCGCTGCAGTCTGGAACCGTAAGACCGCTACGGTCACAGGTTCGAATCCTGCCTCGGGCATGGCTGTTTGTGATGTCCTTAGGTTAGTTAGGTTTAACTAGTTCTAAGTTCTAGGGGACTAATGACCTCAGCAGTTGAGTCCCATAGTGCTCAAAGCCATTTGAACCATGTTTGAATGGCCAACAATTAGGTTTGTATCTCATTCTGGCACACTTATCACGCTGCAGGTAGAGTAGTCATAATAATAACCATTTACAAGTAGTATCATAATTAACAGTAGTATAGTAGAATAATCCCCATAGTGGTGAAAATTTATAGTAGAAACCTGTAGTGTTAAACAACATAATAACAGCTGCAGATAGAATATTGTAATAGTTAAAAATAGGACCTTCTAATGTTTTAGGTAGTAGGTTGAATTGTATCATGATAATGATCAAATAAAGATTTAAAAACAAATCTAACTAACCTAAGGACGGCACACAACACCCAGTCATCACGAGGCAGAGAAAATCCATGAGTCCGTCGGGAATCGAACCCGGGAACGCGGGCGCGGGAAGCGAGAACGCTACCGCACGACCACGAGCTGCGGACGGACCACTACTGTTTCAGATTCGAATCCTGCCTCGGGCGTGGATGTGTGTGATGTCCTTAGGTTAGTAAGGTTTAAGTAGTTCTAAGTTCTAGGGGACTGATGACCTCCGAAGTCCCATAGTGCTCAGAGCCATTTGAACCATTTTGTGCGTGCGTATTACCAATCCAGAAGTCTCGATTTCAACCGCTTGTGCGTTATTTTCGACAGCGCTACAGTCCCATAAATAGCGGAAAACTCTTCGTTAAACGATTCTCTAGTGGACGTAGACACATTTAAATTCATCCTGATAAAGAGAATAACATCTTCTATGCAAAGTTATATTATCAATATTTTGTAAAAATATTGCCTAGTTCTGAAGTAATAACAAAGAACCATGCCATCGTGCTGCATCTACACCTCCTATTATACTATTAACAATACCTGACGACAGCACATAATCATCCTAATTCCGCTATTTTGTGTGCTAGATGTCCGTCGGAAGGATGTAGACAATCCTTCGTCAGTATTATTCTTATGTACGGTACATAACAACACATTGGTCGACCTAGGTGCAGGTGTTTGAGGAACAGATCGCAGATATGGGGGAGAAAAAATAAATTATGTGTCAAGTATCCTTTGTTTGCTGACAAGTGGCTGGAAAGATGGACGCAGCTGCTAGCTTTAGAAATACACTCTTGTTTTCATTCTGAGTCTAACACAGAGATTGATACTTCTAACATTTGCTACATCCCTCAAAATACATGTTGTTAGTCAGGATACAGCTTTGGAAGGAGGACGCGAACCTCACCTTCTTTTTCTTGCTCAAGTAGGCTTGGTGCAGGTGGCTGCTATAGGGGACAGAAAAATTCTGATAAACAGATAGAGGCCCCTTCTGAAAACATCCTTTGTTTGCTAGCATGTGGACGGAAAACTGGACACATCTTCTGTCTTTAGAAGAAACACCCTTTGTTTATTCTAAGACAGATAGCCTCGTACACTCAATGCTAGATGCATCCCTCGAAATACGTGTTGTTGTTTACGTTAGGACGTCGCTATGGGAGGAAGACGCTAATCTTAAAGATCAAATCTTTTGCTCATGCTGGGTGCTAACCAAAGTGTGCTCAGGCTCTGATGGTATTGTAAATTAGAATCATCTTGCCGCTTTTCAACTGCTGGCTGCCACCTCCCTGTGGCGTGGAAGTCGAGGGTACAGCTAGTTTGGGCGAGGGACGCGAGGAAGTTGTTACCGAACAGACCACCGGGCACAGAGCCAAGCGGCGCATGTGGTGCAGGTTGAGCCGCCTCAGGCCGCCTGACAGTTAAAAGCGCGCATTGATCAGCACCCTTTGATCTCAAGTCCAGAGAGCAGGAGAGGAGGAAGTAGGTGGGTCCAGTGATCCAATAAACCCGACCCAATCCTTTACCACGTGTTATATCTGGAACGGTGTCTAGAGAATAATCCGCAATGCAGTACGTCCAGGATAGCGTTCGAAGGTGGATCCTCCAGAAAGAGGGCACGATGAGGTTTATGGCTGCCATCCATAACACTTGCACGGACATAGACATACAGAAAAATAGAGCAAATGCACTGCATGTGTAGAGTATATGGTTGTGAATGACTGGGTGGAGTCGAGTATAGTGTTATACCGTCTGACTAATGTATTGCTCTGTACAGTACATAAGAACAATACTCACAAAAGACTGTCTCTATCCTTCCAACAGACACAAAGAATAGCGGAAATTGGATGATTATGTACCGTCATCATAGATCTTAAACAGTTTAAAAGGAGGCATGATAGGCGTTGCAGGATACCATTGTTTGTTGTTATTACTAGAGAATCTAGACAGTATTTTTACCAAATATCGGTAATATAACTTGAATCGAAGACGTTATGCTCTTTAGCAGGATGAATTTAAATGTGCTTATATCCCGTGCAGAATCGTTTTGCCAAAAGAGTTTCGCTAGCACTGTCGAAAATAACGTACAAGCGGTTGAGACTTCATGATTGGTACCAGGCAAGCATGGTCTCTAAATGTATGTGTTTAGAGCTGTCAGCAGTGGATGGTTGCGGTTCGAATGCACAACTTTCTAACTGTTGGTCAATAAATTATGTTGCCGGGGCTGTGCACTCTGTAGGTACGGGGAGGGAAACTCTCATGTGTCAGGATGCTAAGTGCAATGGACACTGTTAACTAATGAATAATTTATTACTAGGATAAAAAAATACACGGATTTAGACGTCGTTCTTGTGAAACACAAATAGCTCTATACTCACACAAAGTGTTGAGTGCTACTGACAAGATATTTCAAATGGATTCCTTATTTCTCGATTTCCAGAAGCCTTTTGACACTGTACCACACAAGCGGCTTGTAGTGAAATTGCGTGCTTATAGAATATCGTCTCAGTTATGTGACTGGATTCGTGATTTCCTGTCAGAGAGGTCACACCTCATAGTAACAAATGGAAAGTTATCGAGTATAACAAAAGCGATTTCTGGAAATCCCCAAGGTAGTATTGAGGGCCTCTGGGATTCCTTTTCCATATAAACGGTTTAGAAGACAATCTGAGTAGCCGTCTTAGGTTGTTTGCAGATTGTACTGTCATTTATCGACTAGTGAAGTCGTCAAATGATCTAAACAAATTGCAAAACAATTTAGAAAACATATCAGTATGGTGAAAAAATTGGCAACTGATCCTAAATAACGAAAGGTGTGACTTCATCCACAACAGTGCTAAAAGGAATCTGTTACACTTCGATTACACTATAAATTAGTTTAATCTAAAGGCTATAAACTCAACTAAATACCTAGGAATTACAATTACGAACAACTTAAATTCGAAGGAACTCATTGAAAATGTTGTGGTGAAGGCAAACCAAAGACTGCGACTTATTGGGAGAACACATAGAAAATTTAACAGATCTAGTAAATAGACTATCTACACTATGGTTGTTTATCCTCTTTTAGAATACTGCTGGGTGATGTGGGTTCTTTACCAGATAGGATTGACGGAGTACATCGAGAAAGTTCAAAGAAGGGTAGCACGCTTTATATTATTGCGAAATAGGGGGCAGATTGTTACTGCAATGATACAGGATTTGGGATGGACATCATTAGACCAAATGCTTTTTTCATTGCTGTGGAATCTTGTCACGAAATTTCAGTCACAACTTCCTCCTCCGAATGGTAAATATTTTGTTGATGCCGACCTACATAGGGAGAAACGATCATCATAACAAAAAAAGAGAACTCAGAGCTCACACGGAAAGCATAGGCGTTGGTTTTTCTGCCCTGTGCAAGACTAGAATAATAGAGAATGACTTTGAAGGTGGTTCATAAACCCTCTGCCAGGCACTTAATTGTGATTTGCAGACTATCCATGTAGATGTAGATATACTTGCAGAAATATACAGTTTGTAGATGTCCTAACATGATTGTGGGGACATATCGCAGTTGGAAGGTGTAAACAAAAGTAGCGAAGTTTATGTGGTAAGCAACAAGACCATATACTTGTGGCAAAGAAAATATCAGGGCAGCAATAGAAGTCGACTCGGTACACTTGTCAACTCCTTGTCACAGATCCATATACGGTTGAGTGGAAGTCACATGAACGTGTAGAACTGTGGCAGACTGAGTTTCCATCAAGTGCATCACTACATGAGTCTGCAGACAAGGTCTCTTCTGTGCCGTAGCAGTACATGGATCTATTTCCAGACTATTACTTTACAATCTGCAACACTCACTGAGTCTCACCTAGGGATGAGGCGAGTGTGACACTATTTTTCATAAGCTTCGTATACAAAATGCATGCATGTTGATCATAGGGAAGAGGGGAATTCTTAGCATATTTTTAGTAGGCTAGTTTATAGGGCACACAATATCCGTGTATAAAATCGTACAATTCATGGGTATGACTGCAATATGACCATACACATATGAAAAAATATCAAAAATATATGAAAAATTACATAAAACCGGTAAAAATCGAGGAAAACATAGTGTAATTACGAGAAATTGATGGTAAATACGTAAAACTGAGGAAAATACGACGAAACATGTAGAATCGCGAAAAAACTTGTAAAATTACTTAAACTGACAGAGAATACATAAAATTAGAGATAAAGTACCACGAAATGCGGGAAACTGAGGCGCATTGGGGCTATCAGGACACTCAAGAGAAATAAAAGCTTGAAAATTATGCTCTGTCTTCATTGACGTTTAGCCCTCTCCTTCGGCCTGTAAACTACATGCGTTTTTGAAACACATATTTAAACAAAGACGACATAAATATTACACAGAGGCGAAATATTAAAGTAGGAAAAACGTAAGTATCTCAATCCATAACTGTGTTCTCACACTTGCAGTCGAATATAGATACGGCTGGTTCTCACAAGCAATGTTATTCCTTAACTATTAAGGAGAGGAATTAGTGTGCTATCAGGCTTAAGCCATTCCCTAGAGTGTTCTGTAAGAGAGTGGATTGATATCACACATATCACCTTTAATAGTGTCAGGGGGGCTGAATTCGAAAGATGTGTTGTCAGGACGAAATTGCTATATTACCATACATATGCGCAAAACTACCTAACATCAGTCCAGGATTTCATTGTGCAAGAGGAATGCTACCAGAGCTGTGGTAATGCTACTGTAAACAGCAATAAGATTGTTACATCTCCTTTGGCTACTGATTGTGGTGCTTACTCTCTTGTAAGAAGTTATGCTTCTTCGTGTGGGTGTGGGCTTTTCGTGCAGTAGCCCGTGGAAGGTATCTCAATATATTTGTAGCTGAAAACATTCATTTCAGTTTTCATTCGCTCTATTTCCCAGCGAAACTTGCTGCAGGCATCGAAACTGGTAATACTACTACTAATGGTAAGCACGAGTGCTGCAGAATGTGTGGTTGAGGGTACACACCTTTCCGACTTAGAAAGATATATGAAAACCACCAATTTTCTAAGAGACAGAACAGCTCTCTCCATACTTCGTTCTAGTTGGTTTATAAGCAGCTCGAGTGGTGGGTATACACTGATTATGCCTACCTAGGATACCAGAATATTGTAGAAGGAAGTATTTTTATCATTTTAGAGTTAGTACCATTGTGATTGGGGTAGGAAATTTGCGGGTTGGTTGCATGTCTAATTTTCTACGAATATATAGTGCATAGGAGTATTAAGTGCTTCGTATTCCGCTTGACTAATGATTTGGCAGCTGTATGGCCTTAACAATATATCATTTGTAGATGCAGAACTGTGAAACCATCAGAGTGTGTGTTTATGCTCCATGATCATTTCTCTCATCTTGGAATCTTTCTGGTACTGACGCCAGTCAGTGGAATAATGCTTAAGAACTGATATTACAGTTGATACACATGAAATGTCTAATACAATACTCTCATGTCTAATACACACAGTCTTGCTACCCTCCTCAACACACACACATGTGGAGAGATCTTGTGCATCTGGATGGGTGCCGTGGATAAGATTAGTGTTGTAGGGGGGATTTGTGAAGCACAATGTTTGCGGGATCAGTCAATCTCCGCCTTTATCCTACAAATGAGAGATTACTCTGTGACCCCTATCCAAACAGGGAGCGATGGCTAGTCGTTATCGTAAATTCTGTACTATGATCGATTTTCTGAAAATATGTAGATAACCTAATTGCATCAGTATAGGACGCTGTCTGCTATTTTTTGGTGTATATGTTCGAATGGATGTACTGCACAGTCATCTATTTGCATTCGCAATGTAGTACATGGCACCTGCAGACTAGTGGAGGGGTGATTCGTGATGATGCAGAAACTGAGAAGCTTTCTGCTGTGTGACTGTCTGGCATTTACTAAAATTCATTGCACTAATGGCGGTGAGTGTTACTATTCTTCGCCCCATATGAATAGTGTCTCTCCCAGCCCCTCTGTCCACAGGTATGCTGTTGATTAGTGCATAATAATTAACTGACGCCAGTTGGCAGGAGATGGAAGGAGCCTTGGTGGAACACTGGGTACCCACTACTTGTCACTAGCCGGCCGCGGTGGTCTAGCGGTTCTGGCGCTGCAGTCCGGAACCGCGGGACTGCTACGGTCGCAGGTTCGAATCCTGCCTCGGGCATGGGTGTGTGTGATGTCCTTAGGTTAGTTAGGTTTAAGTAGTTCTAAGTTCTAGGGGACTTATGACCTAAGATGTTGAGTCCCATAGTGCTCAGAGCCATTTGAAGCATTTGAACTTGTCACTATGGAGCATGGGATTAAATGAAGGGGTCATAATGTTCAGACAGTTGTTTGGAGTCGTTATGCAGTGCTGAAAACTGACCCTATTTCCATATCCTGCGATGTCCTCCACATGTTTTTCACTTCTTTTAATTTTTTCACCAATGAGATAACAGTACCTCTAGTTATTTCTACTACTTCACAAGTGTTGTGAACAGCACGTTCTGGCGATGGTCGACGTGACAACAGTAATCATTTACATCACTGTAAAATGAGGATACAATGCTCTTTGAACTGGAAAACCAGGACATCTGATACCCCATCACTGTGGAAGAAAAGATTAACTGTATAGATCATCACCTATGGATAGCTATTGGAAATGCTCTACAATATTACAAACTCTTCCAGTTTCCATATGCTGTGATGTCATCCACATTGTTTTCAATGATAAAGTTCGCCTCTTTGTTTCGACCACCCTGTGTGTTGTGGGAGCTGCATAGTTTACACCATGTGTTGCTCTGCTTTGTGTAAGAGCCATGGGATCTAAATGAGTTAATGTTGGTTTAGTAGCTGATACAGACCTCGAAGTCATGGTATGGTATGGCAGTGTACAAAGCTGAAGTCATACACTGTTTGAATGTGTTGTAGCCAAAAAAACAATGTATTAAACTGCTTATAAAGGGCCAATTCAGGAAGCCTCTCTTGTGATTGATAATCTGTAGGATATGGTGTTTCTCCAGCACAGTCGACGAAACTTGATGCAGTTCTGTGCAAGCTACTTCCCCTGCACTGGCCATGTGCTCCAATGGAGCGATAGATGTGTATGTAATATGCTCAATTTCAATACGCAGACAGTATCTGTTTTCCGATATATCGGAAGAGAGAAGTGCGGTAAAATCTCATAGGATGTTCTATTACAAGAGAGGCAGTCATGATTTGTTTCGTAAATGACGGTGTGATACAACTTCACATTGGTAAAACGGGACTTTCCATAATGTACAAAACAACAACATCATCTTGAATTATAGCTTGTTGTTATCAAATGTAAAATGGTTGTGTTTTTCCAAGACGTAAGCTAAAGACATGAAAAATAGTATCATCTATTGTTATTTCATGTGTGTGAATTGTTTGTAATCAACACGTGCATGACAGTCTATATACAGACAGTCTTTAACTTGAGACATGCTCTCAGGTCATGCAATTTGTCCATAAAGCTGAAAGAAATTGTTTAACATATATGTTTTTTTCTACAGCATTTAAATTCTCGCTTTTTCTTTACTCTGACAATAGTTTCGAAATAACGATGACATTCGGCAATGATTGGTAATAGTCTGCAGCAGAATAGTGGATGTTTTTTCCTCCCAGTTTTATGCATGATGGATATGTATAGGGAGTGTGTAGCCTGACTTCTGAATTTTGGTCGTATGTAATCTGCGGTAGTGCAGTTCACTGGATGTCGCAAAATAATGAGATGTGAACTTTATTCTGTAGATGAATATAAGAACTATACCGATTTTGCTCATAAAACTAAAAGAAAATGGACTGCGGCTAATTTCGCGGAGAGAGGACATTGGTTACAGACGAAATTGTCTTCTCCCTTTCCTCAGATGCGTTGATGTTAAATACAGTTATTTAAGTGAATTTTTTGTAACGGTGTGCTCTTGCATGGTGTTGGGGATGGCCCAGTTTGTGTGTGTGTGTGTGTGTGTGTGTGTGTGTGTGTGCATGTGGATGGACATTCTATGCAGCTGCACCTGATCAGTGGGTGGCGTGTAGGGTGGGGCGGTGCTACTAAATTTCCCTTTTGTGTTAGCAAAGAACCACTGAATTGAGCATCCAGCCAGAGGCCCCGCCCTTGATGGTGCTCCGACCACAGCTTGGGAAGACTCTGCTCTCGTTTACATCAAGGGATGTGGCTGGATGAGGCAGTGGAGGCAGTCTACCTGGTCTCCAAGAAGCAGACATTTGAAAAAGCGATCTGCAGAGTTTTCCGGACTATCATTGTTGTCACATGGGGGAAGCGGACTCCAGTCATGGTAGCGGGCGCCCATTAAGGAAAATTCCTGGTCAACTACCATCCCCTCTGCAATTTTTTTGGGACAACAACTTTCCCGAGTACGTGTTTGCTTTATGACTCATTCATTATGAGTGATTTCTTTTTCACTACAATTTCGATGTGTTGTTAGAACAGTGATGCATTTTTTCCGTCAGTTGTGGTAGCATGTATTGCATTGATTTTCCGAGGTGCAAGGTGATTGTTGAGCAAATGTCTGTTGCGAACTCTGTCATCAAACACGTATAGATACAGTCCTCACATAATGGGGGTTGTGGTTGTTTGAGGCTAGGAGACTAGACAGCAAAGTCATTGGTCTCATCGGATTAGGGAAGGACGAGGAAGGAAGTCGGCCGTGCCCTTTCATAGGATACATCCTGGCATTTGCCTGGAGTGATTTAGGGAAATCATGGAAAACCTGAATCAGAATGGCCGGACACGGGATTGAAACGTTGTCCTCACATAATGCTTACAGATAACATACTTGCTAAACTCCTACTGGTCAATGTCTGCATGTCGTCAGTTGAGTATATTTCCTACCAAAAAATTAAAATAGTACCTTACACCCCAGCCATTTTCCCAAGAGCTTGTAGGTGAAGGGTAGAGTTTGAGTGCGTCTGCCACTAGTTTCGAGTGGTGTTGTGAACTTCTTTCCCAGCAGGATAACACCAGTTATATTGCATTGCCAGATTTTGAGCTGTATTGCGATTTTGGGCAGTCCATGTGTAGCGCTATGCATATAGTTGTTTATTTAAGACTGGTCTGCATGATTAATTACGTAATTAGGACCGATCTTTACTTCAGTTTCCCAACCAAAATAAACAACGTACACTAACCTAACCTTACTCTTCTGCACCTGAGCAGTTTCCTTGTGTTGGAGGGTGCACTTGTGCTTCCTATCCAGAGTTATTAAAGTTCGAGTACCAGAAAAGGCACCACCATTTTTAATTTTCCGTCAATTTCAATGTGAGAGGGGTGTTGGAACGTCAGTACAGCCCTTGGACAAAAGTAATTCCTGCCAAAATTTGAAATTCCCTACAAAATTCGAAATTCCCGCCAAAATTCTAAACTCCTGCCAGTAGGGTAGGTGGTGGAGGTTTATAGGGTGGGCGGAGGGTGAGTACGAGGACCCACAAGCAGGCTGTGGAAAACAGATGACGTCATCTGGGGGTGGGGGTAGGATAATTAATTGATCAATTTAATTAATTTTCATATCAATTTGATATCAAAATAGCACTCATGCTGACTTTACCTTACTAGTCGAGGTGTTACCAGTGAAGAAGTGGTGCAGTCGTTAGTACATCAGGTGGCTCAGTTGAGATCAGATAATGTCGTTATTTTTAGTGAACTAGCAGGAAACAATCGCGAGATAGAAATGTTGAATCCGCAAACAGTAGGAGTGCATCTGGCTTTGGCGAATCCTGTTTCTCCTTTCTCTGGTAGAGTGTCTGATGATGTGTTGACATTTGTAGAGTATCTTAAGTCATCGGCTGACGTAGGAGGTTGGTCAGATAAACAGTTGTTGCAGATCACAAAGCTAAATTTGTCAGGAGAAGCAAAATTATTCATGATGTGCTAAGAAGCATTGTGAACTGAAAAAAATTTTGGTCAGTTGATACAGAGGTGGGAACAACGATAAAGAAAGCAAAATAGTGACTGGTTTCTTCGAGAACAATTACGGATGGTAACCAAGAGACATAAGGAGGCAGTGGAAGACTTTGCTGGTAGAATTAGGAAAGTGAACGTTAGCACGTATTACGATGTAGCAAATTATTACGAGTTGTCACCTTGCATTGAAATCGTAGCTTGCTGCGAGGCCAGGAGGAGAGCAGATTTTGGTTCTCACGCTCGCGCAGCTGACGCTGGCTACTGCTCCGGGCGACGCTTCTACTTGGTTAACGCTGCCTGCAATACGTTATACCTACTCTCTGACTCTGAAGAAGTACCATTAAATTTTAATCGATCTTTTTCATACTTACTGTACCAAATTCAATGTTTAATAGAATAATACTGCTAAAATTTCAAATCAATAACTTCACTACATTCGGAGATATAAAATTTTCCCTAAAACGTATAATATCTGTGCTGACATTGTGAAACCGTGTGGGGACGATAATGTATTAATCTATAGTATCAATTGAAATTACAACCAAGGGAATAGGTTCATATCTAATATTCTGGAAATTTCTTTAGTTTCATTGCCACAGATTTCTGACGTAATTAACAGTACATTGGAAAATTATTATTTCATTGTGGTTTGGTTGGTGAGTGTTTTGGAGAGACTGAGAGAGTGCATGGGGGACATACTTAAGGTGTGAATGTGATATTTTATTAAAACTATGTGAATTTACGGGTGAGAAAGCTATTGTTTAGTAGGGCAATTTGCGACGAATGTCCGAGTCAACTTAATTTTTAAACGGTAGCCTGAAGGCGCGCCGAGTATTAAATTTATTAGCAATTGTGGGAAGGAATCATATTTTGTTTTCATTAAATTTTATCTAGTTCCCGAATCAAGAGATTTGTACTCTATATTCTAGTATAAATTTGGTGTGGTGATTTTATTGGCTGACATTAGAAATACCGCGAGTATAGAAGTGCTCGAGATGATCTGACTGGCTGCTTAACATACTAGCCAACAGGAATTCAGCATTTCCCGCGCGTGTGAGTAGCGCTTTGTGCCTCAGATCGATGAGTCGATACAGTCGCTCTGGAGCCGTCTTATGGTTAACATCTATGTTAAATCGCGCCTATCAAATTTGCGCCAAAATGAAGAAATATGCGCGTTTTATCGGTTCTCGTGTAGCTGATTAACAGCGACTAGAGTGTTGAGTATTTTGAGAAAGTTTGAGCTTTGTGAGTAATTTATTTTAGGAGATTTCATGTGTGAACATTTCTAGTCGTACATAAACTCCCCATGGCGTCTTTCGTGCAAATTACGGGACATTATAGCGAGCACTTCTGTAAAAGTAGACTACAGAACAACTGACTGTGTTAACTCGCACGTAGTAGTGGGTCAGTGACTGTTTAGGACGTTTAAAATATCGGGTCGGACATAATGTCTTCTGGCAGCCTTTGGGTATGAACTTGTTAGAGGGACGGTCAGAAATATTGGATAATTAGTGTCGGGATATTAAATAAGGATTTGATAGCCATTTTCTGTGTTTTAAAGACAATAAACCAGATTAACGAAATTTAGACATTTTTCAAAAGAGTTATGCAAGAATGCCGACGGTTTAACTAACTTTCAGATGCTGCCCATGGACTGGAGTTCTGTGGCCTTTGCGTGATAGGTATTTAGCTGACTTTTCGTCAGCGCTGCTTTTTTCGGCCAAACCAGTATCTACGAACGCAGAGTGAAGGGGCAGACAACCTTAAACCTATCCAGATATATGGATAGTTGTTTTAAAGGATAGTGAGAGGGCGACCGACCCCGCTGCAGCATGAGCTCTCATTAAAGCAGGAGGTAAATAAAATGGTGCTGCAAGAGGCTAGGCAATGAGCGCTTATTACTTTTTCAAAGGGTCTGACACTGGAAATGTCTAGGATACTGCGCACAGGGGCGCCTAAGTCTATTCATGGAGTTGTGAGGTTAGCTTTGGAATATGAAGACATCGATAGGTCTACAGGGGTAAGAGACCAGAAACATGTATTGACATCGAATATTAAGTGTTTTAATTATAGTCGAACGAGACGTGCATAAAAACAATGTTAGCAATTACGAAATCCACAGCACAGCAAGAGTAACAACGGTCACCAACTGGCTGGTGGAAATGCCAGCAGAAGAGGTTTTGGTGAACCACAAAGCTATAGGGGTAACGGTAGAGGTAGTCCAGGGAGTAAGAACTATCTCCCTTAAACTTAGAAGGGAGCGTCAGGCAGCTGACGTGAGTTCCCGGTGGGAATAAGTTCAGTCAGAACGAATGCAGAGGCAGAATGTGCCATAATTGGCGTTGTCGATGGAAGAGACGATAGAGTATTGTTAGACACGGGTCCATATGTGACGGTATCCTGCAGAGAATAAGTGTGTAGGAGGCTGTGGAAACCATCATGGTATCATTTACGTGGGGTAGGGGATAATGAAATACGACCATTGGGTTCAGTGACGGCGAATTTTTCTGTTGGGAGAACCAAATTAGGCAGTGTGTAGAAGTGGTGCCACACGTAAGCGAGGAGTACAGCATGACCCTAGCGTTAGATTTTCTGCATCAACATCATGCCAACATCAACATCAACATCAACATCATGAACCTTCGACAATGTATGGTGGAACTGAGTGGGAAGTCATTCCGACTAGGGGAAACTGTTCTCAATGTTAACCTGTTGTGAGGAGTGTCCGGTACACAAGACGATCCAGTTAGATCCCGAGCAATAGCTTTAAGGCTTGATTCGCATGACTGAGTGCCGAATGGCACCTAAAATCACTATGGGTGAACGTGTAACCGAATTTACCAGTGGGGGTGATAAGTGTAATAGAACCGCTGGAGGGTAATGAAGTATTAGACAATGCGTATTGTATAATGAAACGTAGTATTGCATACGGAAGGAAAGTAATAGAGGAAAAGTAGTACTCGGCAATTTCGATAATTTTAGCGCCAAAGACGTAAAGTACTTAAAGGGAATGTCCGTTGCTGAAAGTGAAGAAGCTTAGGACTAGCCACTTAATCCACAAGCTAATGGGAGGGCAGAGAGAGTTCACAGAACAGCTGGAAAATACTTAGTTATTACATTGATTCAAACCATTCAAACGGGTATACATACCTAGCTTTTGTCATCAACGCGTATAACTCTAATGTACATGCTAGCAATGGGTTATGACAATTCGAGGTGGTGTATGGCAAAACAATGCCGTCACCTTTCAACACGATTGACCAGAAGAGTGACAGAAAAGGAGGAGCAGTCCTCGATTTTGCAAGAAAATTGAAGGAGGTGTGGAGCAGGGTACGAAGAGCAAATACGAAGGCTTTGAAGAAACATGAAGAGACAGTGAGGCTTGTGGGAACGTTACTGCGTTATGAGATTGGCCAGTGGGTGATTTTGTCGACTCCATGTATACCAAAGGGAAAGACAAAGAAGTTTTAACATGGTACCAGGGCCCGTACCAAGTAGCTGAAACTATGTCACTAGTGAATGTGAAGCGGCAACTGACAAAAAGGATGACCCGAGAGAGAGGGGAGTTTGGATACCTCAGATTCATTATAGTTTAAGGTGAACAGAGTAGTTATTTCCATCGATTTTGTACAGTTCATTTGTATTTGTAATGTAGGACGTAATGTTGATAGTAGTAGGGGTGGACCTATATATTTGTTTTTGGCAGTCTTATCAGCAGAACAATAAGACGATCGTCGCTCAGAGACAGCATGCTTCTTGTGGGAGGGGAACTGACGTGGATCCCTGTCATCAGAATTCCAGGCGAAGGAGAAGAATTCTAGTTTTGGCAGTACTGTACCTCTTCACCAGGGACGGAATAACGAGACTGCAAGTGCATCACCTGCAGTGTTCTTTTCCTGACAGCCAGATGTGGTATTTTCGAGGCATAGATGCTCTTTAAGTTTAGTATTTAAAGCGTGGAAGATACGAAATGAAATCAGGAAACTGGAAGAAGTATTTTCAGGGTGTAAGAATTGGCGATTAGCAGTGGGAAGCAGAGAGATCTTAAAGAAACACAGGAATTTGTTCAGAGCAGATGCACGATTAAAGGAGCAGAGGCAAGAGGTGATTGAAGTAGTTCTGCACTTCCACGATAATAATGAACTTGCAGAGTGGCGTGCTAAACAACACATGCAGGTTCCGACAGCTATCTAAGGAAGTCACGGATTATGCCAAGACCTCGGCTAGTATCCTGCTCTGGGATGTGCATGCAGTGAAAGCACTATGCAGATACCAGACCCAAGGGTAACCTTGAAAAGGTTATTGCAGTCGCTATGTGATAGCATTTGGGGCACAAGGGACGAGCTAACAAATTTGCTGGAGGCAGTCCGTCAGGCGCTACGTGGTCAATTAAGACCTGTGTTGCTGTCACGCAAGCAATTTCTGTAGGCGTTGCGGAAGGTGCAACGAGAGTTTTCATTGTAATTACAACCAGTAATGGAACCAAGTAGTCAAAACTTACAATTTTCCTTCCATGGTGAGCAGCGGGTATAGTAAGAGATAGAGCGCAACTGCACGTGTCGATAAGAATACCAGCAGCTAGGAAACACGAAGTGTTTAGGTGTTCCACACTGAACACTTACCCGGTGAAGCGAGAGGCAGCTTAGAAAGGTGTGCACGTAAGGGAATAAGGAGTGTTACTACTACCAGAAGATGGGGATCGCCAAGTAGATATTAGTTCAGGTGAGCTCCAGGAATGTCAGAACAGGGTGGTCACCTTACTCCTAACTCGCGAGGTCATAATGTTTAGAGACATATTCATCCAGCAACTGTTTAATGGAAAATACGGAGAACATCTCTGCCCAAAGGAGGTGACTGAACAAAACCTAATTTTAGGAGAGCATGGCTACACTGGGTCTATTCAGTATACAGTGGTCACTAGTTCTTATGAGCATGGGAAATTCACGGGGCAAAATGTTTTGAATTATGAGGCAGCGGACTACTAATTAACTGGACTAGATCTGATACAGTAGCACCTACTTTTCATTTCCCACTGACTATGAGGGGAGCTACTCTGTTTAATGAGGCACAGCCATAGCTGTACTGGCCAGACGAACCACTAAAGATCTTATCCAAACGGAATCTTACCTTTCTGAACGATTCTTTGAAGCCAGGTCTGGACCACTCCTTAAGCCAAATAATAGCAGCCCAAGAACGGCGGATAGCTGCGGAGCAAGTGCTACAGCATGTAGAGCAATATCAGAATAGGAGTCTTCAAGTAACAGTGACTTTAAATGTTGCAATTCCTAGCACCATAGTGATTCTGATGTTTCTTTGTGTAGTTTTATTTATTTATTATTTGAGGCGATGTCATGTGAGGAAACCCGATCCAGGGATAAAACAAGTTCCATAGACTGGATTCTCAGGGTAAGAAATGACTGACAGATGGACTTTTTTGCTATAGTACTTATGTAATACTTACAAGGGAACCTCCCCATCGCACCCCCCTCAGATTTAGTTATAAGTTGGCACAGTGGATAGGCCTTGAAAAACTGAACACAGATCAATTGAGAAAACAGGAAGACGTTGTGTGGAACTATGAAAAAAATTTGCAAATATGCAAACTGAGTAGTCCATGCGAAGATAGGCAACAACAAGGAGAACAGGACTGAAGGAGCGCCGTGGTCCCGTGGTTAGCGAGAACATCGGCGGAACGAGAGGTCCTAAGTTAAAATCTTCCATCGACTGAAAATTTTAATTTTCTATTTTCAGTTTATGTGACAAACTCTTACGTTTTCATCACTTTTTTGGGGGTGATTATCACATCCACAAGAAAACCTAAATCGGGCTAGGTAGAAGAATCTTTTTACCCATTCGCTAAGTGTACAAGTTAGGTGGGTCGACAACATATTCCTGTCATCTGACGCACATGCCGTCACCAGTGTCGTATAGAATATATCAGATGTGTTTTCCTGTGGAGGAATCGGTTGATCTATGACCTTGCGATTAAATGTTTTCGGTTCCCATTGGAGAGGCACATCCTTTCGTCTACTAATCGCACGGTTTTGCGGTGCGGTCGCAAAACACAGACACTAAACTTATTACAGTGAACAGATACGTCAATGAACGAACGGACAGATCATAACTTTGCGAAAATAAAAAAAGTAAAATTTTCAGTTGAGGGAAGACTTGAACCAAGGACCTCTCATTCCGCAGCTACTGTCGCTAACCACAGGACCACGGCGCTCCTGAGCCCACAGTTTCCTTAATGTTGCCTATATTGCTCATGGACTACTCAGTTTCTATATTTTGCTTATTTTTTTCATAGTTCCACACAATTTCTTCCTGTTTTCTCGATTGATCTGTGTTCAGTTTTTCAAGGCCTATCTACTGTGCCAACTTATAACTAAATATGAGGGGCGTGCGATGGGAAGGTTCCCTTGTTAGGAGCAGACAAGTTGGGTAACTGAAAAGAGGAAGAGTATAGTTGTAACTAAGTGGAGTGATGGCTCGGAGCGAGACGCAAGTAACGTGTCTTCTGAATGGAGGGAGGCAGTGTAGTGGCACTATCCAGTATTTTACTTAAAAGTATTATATCTTTAGTGTAAGTGGCTGAAGGTAGCATGGAGGCTCCCGTGGAGTACTGTGGTACGGTGCTGGCTGTCAGACATGCTATGTCGACATGTAGGGCACAATAACAAACGCACAAGTGAACTGCGTAGTGAGGATAGCTGAGGAGTGCAGTAGTAAACAGCCCCACGCATCAAACAACTGTGTAGTAAATTTGTCGTTACCACCACACTCAAGGGAGTCTCTTTGTTATGGGTGACTTCGCTAGACACCAGGTCTCCGAGAAACAGATGCGCAGTAACGGAGTATAAATTAGGCTAAAATTGAGGACTGCACGTAACCACTTCGGCGACTTGGTCATTGCTGAGTAGCCGCACCACGTCACCGGAGCACCGCCGTACCACGAGAAGACTGGGCAGCGCCGGCAGCAGCCTACAGTTTGAGACGAGGCTGCATCTGCTGCCGCATTGGTCCTTCAAGGGACTTGGTGCCACAGCCCCGCTGGCCTGCTGTCCGTGCCCGGTGCCACAAACACTAAGGCCCACGGGAGGGACTTAGCGTCACAACACCAGCCGGCGCCCCCTGCCTCTCCGAGGAGTGTAAGTCGAAACCACACAGCCGCCTCTGCCACTGCGGAGCGAAGAGCAGCGGGGCCGCCGCCTGCTGTCTCACTCCGCTGGGAAGCGCCACTGTCGCAACTGGCAGTGGCCTAGTCTTCACTGCTGAGCAGGTGCCCTGACCCAGCAATGCGGGCGCCATTCTAGCAGCCGAAGCCAGCTGCACCGTCCAGAGCTCACGAGGAAAGACATGCCTACTTCATGTATAATTGCAGATATAATGAAGTTGTATTGCTAAGTCGCCCACAGCGTTTCCACTGATTCACCACCACCTACAGCATTTATCACACACGCAGCAGTGCCGCTACAGAGTGGTCCATACAGTATCGAAGTACATGATACAAGTAACCCTAATTCTGGAGGACAACAACTTGTGCCAAAACCGCGCAAACACGTGAAACGTTGGAGAGCTTGTCTTATACTCGAATATGGCATGTAACTGCTGTGTTCTCAATAATACTTACACTATGGCACTTAGCAATACCCACTTGTGTAATCTTAGATATCGTGACCAGGTTCGGAGAGTATCTAGACTCATACCTATCCCTTAAGACCCAATGTAGATACAATAAACACAATGGAAATATGCTACCTGAAATTAAGCCGTAAAATGAGATCGTAAAGTGGGGAATATCTATAAAATCAGTTAATAATTTTATTATAACCTCAGAGTGGTTGATGCGTTACGTCGTCCATAACAGCCCTTGTCAATCTATTCCAGGCATGTTCGATAGCGTTCCTGTCTGGAGATATGCTGGCCACTCTAGTCGAGCGATGTCGTTATCCTGAAGGAAGTCATTCACAAGATGGGCACGATGGGGGCGCGAATTGTCGTCCATGAAGACCAATGCCTCGCCAATATGCTGCCGATATGGTTGACCATCGGTCGGAGGATGGCATTCGCGTATCGTACAGCCGTTACGGCGCCTTCCATGACCACCAGCGGTGTACGTCGACCCCACATAATGCCACCCCAAAACTGCAGGGAACCTCCATCCACCCTACTGCACTCGCTGGACAGTCGTCTAAGGCGTTCATCCTGACCGGGTTGCCTCCAAACACAACTCCGACGGTTGTGTGGTTGAAGGCATATGCGACACTCATCGGTGAAGAGAGTGTGATGCCAGTCTTGAGCGGTCGATTTGGCATGTTGTTCGGCCCATCTGTACCGCGCTGCATGGTGTCGTGGTTGCAAAGATGGACCTCGCAATGGACGTCGATAGTGAAGTAGCACATCAGGCAGACTATTGTGCACAGTTTGGGTCGTAACACGACATCTGGTGGCTGCACTAAAAGCATTATTCATCATGGTGGCGTTGCTGTCATAGCTTCTCCGAGCCATAATCGGTAGGTAACGGTCATCCACTGCAGTAGTAGCCCTTGGGCGTCCTGAGCGAGACATGTCATAGACAGTTCCAGTCTCTCTGTATCTCCTCTATGTCCGACCAACATCGCTTTGGTTCACTCCGAGACGCCTGGACTCCTCTCTTGATGAGAGCCCTTCCTGACACAAAGTAACAAGGCGGACGCTATCGAACAGCGGTATCGACCGTCAAGACATGGTTGAACTACAGACAGCAAGAGCCGTGTACCTCCTTCCTGGTGGGATGACTGGAACTGATTTGACCGAGCGAGGTGGTGCAGTGGTTAGCACACTGGACTCGCATTCGGGAGGACGACGGTTCAATCCCACCTCCGGCCATCCTGATTTAGATTTTCCGTGATTTCCCTACAACACTTCAGGCAAATGCCGGGATGGTTCCTTTGAAAGGGCGCGGCCGATTACCTTCCCCATCCTTCCCTAATTCGAGCTTGTGCTCCGTCTCTAATGACCTCATTGTCGACGGGACGTTAAACACTAATCTCCTCCTCCTCCTCCTCCTCCTCTGGAACTGATCGGCTATTGGACCCCCTCCGTCTAAAAGGCGCGGTTGTTTACATTTTTGGTCGGGTTTAGTGACATCTCTGAACAGTGAAAGGGACTATGTATGAGATACAATAACCACAGTCAGTATCTATCTTCAGGAATTCTGGGAACCGGGGGTGATGCAAAACGTTTTTGATATATGTGTATAAGTGCAGATGAGTGCGCTAACTCTTTTCCCATGCATCTAACAACATTCCCACAAACACATCACTTAATTTACTGCCTGATGCTTTCAACACTATCATAACTGCGCCACCAAGTGTGCTACACCTGTCAGTATATACTCACCATTTTTCAGTTTGCTTGTACAAGTGTTCAGGGTGAATAGATACTGTATATTCGTAGATACTCTGCAAATCGCAGAGAGGTGAAAGACAAACGGTACTTTCTATGGTGCCGTATTTTAGGTTTTCTTTCCGTTCCAATCGCGAGTCTGCACGGGAAGAATGACGGCGTATTTCCTCACTGTAACTGATCTAACTTTGTATCTACGCTAACGATGCATAGGCGGTTGTGATAAGTTCCTAGATTCCTCATTTAATACTGGTTCTTGGAATTTCGAGTGTAGACTTTCACAGTATAAATGACGTCTTTGTATCAGATTCTGCTTGTTTAGTTCCTGTCAACAGTTCCTTGACTTTCTGACGTGAGCAAACAAACATATTTGTATACGTTAGTATACTACATGTACCAAATACATGTACAGTTATGTAGGATGCGCCGCATGAGAATTTTATGTATATATCCCTGCGTAGAATGACTGTACATTCGCATTATTTTACCAACGAGTCAACCTAATAGTTCCATTTTGTGTCCCCACAAACTGTTACACTCAGTTATTTAAGTGACGAACGAAAATCTGTACCAAACCAAGATTCGATCTTGGGTCTCCCGCTCACTAGACAGATACACTAACCACTACGTCACCCTGACATAGTGGCTTCGCACAATTGTCCGGCTACCCTTCCTCTGTCCGAATTCTCATTCACGCTCAGAGCAATTGACATTTCCCCGTACCTCCAACAGCACTGAGGCTCTCCAAATGTACTGGCGTAGCGCCTCAGGATTGAATGAAACGAGGGATCCCACATGAAACCCATGTACAGGTGCTTTAAATCAAATGAAACTACATGGTCCAGAGACTTTTTCAAGTCTCAGACATCTATGTTGTATATATGCAGAATGAGGCAACATATGACAATTATTACACCAAGGTCAGGATTCGAACCCAGGCCTCCTGCTCATAAAGGACATGCGCTATCCACTAAGCTACCCTGGCACAGTGGCTTTGCACAACTGCATGGACTAATCTAACACGTCTCCTTTCTCCATCCAAAATGCGTTTACGCCACAGCCCATTTGATTTTCCCCATAAACTCGAACAGCACTGCAGAGGCATTCTAATAACACCTCAGTGTCGAATGAAAAGCAGGATCCTGTGTTCATGCCACCTGGGGACTGACTCTACTTAATTTTATTTCAATAGATGACTATGTGATTTCAAATAGTTGTCGGAGAGGTTTTACTAACAATGATAATTTTCCTATATTAAATTAAACTTAGCCAATTTCAAGAAAATTTTAAAAAAATGTGTTTATGTTACTCCAGTGATTTCGCATTTACTGCCGTCTACGAAATGTCTCCGGACTGTGCTCTCCAATCCTCTTCCCTCTCACATTTTATCGAATGTAATTTGCGGACAGTAATCTTTGTCCTCTTGGTTTTAATTTACTTCCGTTTTCGAAATGCATGTTTTGATAAATCCTGCTACAAATTATTATGGAAACTTTTTTCAGTTCTGTATCGTTCCTTACCATTAGTTAAGCTTACAGTTGGCACACGCATGAAAAGGTATGGGAGAACATGTTTCTGATATTAATTACTTGGGCGCCACCTCTTGTCGCTGTTTTGGCAGTAACGCTGTAGAAAAGCACTGTTGTGAAGCTGCTGTAATTCTGACAGCTGGACTGCTTTATTGCAACCGGGACCACTGTTTATTCATTTCCTGCGTCTGAGTATGAGAATTCTGGCATTTGTGATGCTAAAACGTGTGGTGCTTGTAGTGTTTATCTGGTCATTTCATACGAATCTGTGGTCTACCGCCTGTTTGTATATGTGCTACCGCTCTGCGAGAGCAATCATTTTAATGTTATTTGTGGTTACTTTTTTTGGTTTTTCGATTTGTGACTATATTTTGGTTAGCCCTTCGTGGTTTTGTGTTATTTCAGAGATCACTGCTACAAAGGGCAACGGCGTAAAATGGTCACACCATCAACACACAAACCAGTTGAAAATATTTTTAAACTGGACGAATGTGTTTCTAGACATGCGACTGCAATGAATAACATATTTTCGTAGTTCTTTCTAGTACATATTTTTAGAGAAAACTTTGCCTTTGTAGAGAATGTGATGAAGCGCAGACATCTTCTGGGGCAGCATAATATTTATAGCTTTACTCAGTAGACAGTTACGTTTTTATTCCTAAGTTCATAAAAACTCTAAATCTCTAACGGCCAGTAGTTTCTGCCTTCATTGATCTATTTCCGAGGCCCTCATCAAGATGGAGTACCTTCAGGAATGTGCACCGAGCCAAAGTATTCATTTCAAAGTGGAGTATCTGATATAAACTACTGTCGTTAAACTCTTATGAGCTATGTGTATTTACACAAACAAAATTTAACATTATACAATTAAGAAGATCGACGTTACCTTGGAAAACGAGCTGCTTCCTGTTATATACTGACTAGTTCTTGTTTACCTTATCCTGCCCACTTAATATGTACTTGACGACATTGATTTTTTCGTAGAACAAGAGTAATTAATATGCTGTTAACAGTATGGTTAGTTTACTGTGACCATTTTTAAATGTGTTGCTTCAGTCCATTAACACTTTCAGATCCTCGGCTACAGGTGTGTACATTGTTTGCTGTGCATTAGCTGCTACAGAAACACTTTTCCTCAATGGAAGCGTCATGTACACATTTGTGAATGTTCAATCGCTTTACCATGCGCAAGTGCTGCCACTTGTTGGGCATAACTATAAAAATATCAACAAGTGAGTGTAACAGTAAGCAGCAGCATGTGGCCGCCAGGATATACAGAAGGGTTTGATTAGATTATATTCCATCCTACAACTGAATATTATTATTTGACATGGTAATTATTGAATGATCAGTTTATTAATTACAACTGTGAATATTTCGAAATTAATTCTTTTAGTCCATAAAAATAATGTACAAAGTATCTTTTGATAGCGGGTACATGTATGAGTTTAAATCTTGCACCTGAAATCATTAAAAAGTCAGCTAAGAGCATTAGAGCAGAAAGAAAACTTTTTTGTCTCTACAGAAAAAAATTTAGATTTGAAAGGCTTAATTTAGAAAAGGAAATAATTCGTGAAAGGAGTGTCTACTGAGACATGATACTAATCTTCCCCTGAATTTTTACGCCGTGTTAACACTTGCTTTGTGTCAGATGTGAGATTATTGACGATCTTTTCATCAAAATACAGAGTCGCACTCTGAACCCTAGAAATACTGTATAGTGTTTATTATGTTTTCTTTGTGATGTATAATACATTTGACTATACTGTATTTTGGTTGTGGAAATATTGTTTCTCTGAGCCCAAATTTTACTGTTAACAAGAAGTATCGTTAAATAGAAAATGTGCAGTGAAGTAGTGCAAAAAATCCCAGATCATTCAAAAGACCTTGGCAAGACAGTCCTTTATCTGTTTATCAGCACTAAATCAGACAGCGGTAATGAAGGAGTAAGTCTAGTAATGAATAAAAAAAAAAAAAACAAGAATTCTGGGAAGCTAATATACATAGCATGTTCAACACACCACTGTAGTATAAGCTTATATGCATACTAGATCCGAGGATGATGAAGCGAGATGATAAAAAGAAACTGTTAAATAGCTGAAGGAAATAAAAGTTTAATTTTGATGATTCAATAGATTTCTGTAGTAGGAAATGGACGAGAAAGAAACGTATGATAGAAATGGCTCTGAGCACTATGGGACTCAACTGCTTTGGTCATCAGTCCCCTAGAACTTAGAACTACGTAAACCTAACTAACCTAAGGACATCACACACATCCATGCCCGCGGCAGGATTCGAACCTGCGACCGTAGCAGTCGCACGGTTCCAGCCTGCGCGCCTAGAACCGCGAGACCACCGCGGCCGGCAAACGTATGGTAGAATTTTGTATCGAGCACCCTTTAATCATTACTGATTCTTGGTTTAAAAACCATGACATACTTTTGTATACACGAAAGAGCCAACGAAAAGTTGCAAGTAGACTACATATGTTTTAGAAAGAAGATTTTAAACTGGAAAACTTTTCAATGGGCTGATGTTGACGCTGAAAATAATAAATTGGTTATGACCTGCGGACAAAAGCTGGAGAAATGGCAAAAAGGTAGGAAATTAAGGTGACAGTATTTGAAGAAGTATTAAAAGCCTTTTCTAAAGGTTAAAGAAAGGTCATTTTTTAAAACTGTTTAACAACTTCGCACCTCAGTCAGCATATGAATTGCATTCCATACTACCTCAGTCACTCTCCAAACAAGAGACTAAAGACTGTACAATGAAAATTATAACAGCGTAACAACACTATCAAATGTGGATTCCACTGAAATACGGAAGAAATAGATCGTTTCTTCCCAAGCAGAGCTCAAAAGGAAATGAAAAAGTAATTGTACAAATGTGATGCTATGGAGTATGGTATCTTCAATTCGGTGCCTCTTCAAACACCAAACACTTTGGCTACGTTGGTTACGGAAATACTCAACGTACAAGCACCAACAATATGCCCATATTCAAACCCACTTAGTTGCCACATAATGCACTAACAACTATACAAAATGGTGTTATGACCACGAGTGACACTTGCGGCGTATTGAGAGCTTTGCACAGGAGCCGTTTGTGCTCAAGTACACTTGCAGTCTCGGCTCATATCTCTATTTATGTTCAAGCGTCCATTTTTCGCGGTGTTTCCATGTTTTTGTCCAAACCTTGAAGTTCAGCAAAATACAGAGTGTTCAACTATTCGATACAGGCCTATAATACTGCCTTCAATTAATACAACGAGAGATTCGTCTAATTGTAAAACAAGCCGAACTGAATATATTCGTTATTTTCTTAGAGTTGCTTGTGGCGCAGCAGGACCCCAAGGAATCTTGCAAACAGTATTTCATTTAGCGAATGATTATTACTGTCCATTTCTGAAAGAAGCAGTCATCTTTGTATGCTTGAAACTATATCATATTAGTCTTTGTGAGATTAAGTCTTACACTGTTTGCTACGGACCATTAGTATCCCGGTTCAGTTATTACCTGTGCTGTTTCAAAGTACCTAAATTTGTGCTCTTGATAACTATACTTAGACAATTAGGTGATACTATAGTTTTATAGCAGTCCTTGAAGGTCACTGGAAGATAATTTATGTACGTCATAAACAGATGCGTAATCAATACTGAACACTGTGGAACTTCAGAAATTATGTTCCCCATTCCGAGTTTCGTATCGTTCATGTGGTGCAGTTTCACATGTCTAATTTTACTGTCGACACAATCAGATGAATTTCTACCACTAGGCCAGAGAAGATTTTCACAAGGAGGCAGATAACAGGGATCTGCATTCAGGTGGACAGCGGAGTGGACTCGGAGCCACGACCACAATAAATTAGTCGTGACGGTGGATGGAACCTCTTAACGCCTGGCTAAAAAAAAGATTAACTGTGAGAAGGTTTACAGCTTGAAGAAAACGTGATGTGCTCACAGATCAAGTCGACGCAATGAGTGGTGACTTTGATTTGGCCGTATTTTCAGCTGGAAGTGCGATTTTGGAAGAGAAATAATAAAGCTACCGGTCTGAAGACAGTATATATGTGTATTAAGTACAGCTACGTCAGAAGGAAGGGGACCAAACGGACATCAGTCACAAAGAACCGACATAGGGGTAATACAGAGACAACTTGGAGTTCTACAACTGAATTAATACGTCCATCAATACACATATTCTGTGGTTATTATTATTTTTTTTTGTTCTAAACTTCCTGTCGATTCTTGTTTACTTTGACCCCAGTTGTCCCGATTGATAAACGTTACATCCGCTGGTCACTGGAGCTTCTTGTAGTAACCCGCCAGCAGGTCATCAAATCTATGGTAAGACGACCACATGTCTGCAAACCCCAGGCTCATGTCTTACATTTTTGGAAACCCCAGCTGCCCTGGGCATGTTCCTTAAAGTTACAAAGTCAGGACAGAATTATTGTGAGTGTCAATTTCATATTAAGCATATCCCTTGCTCCGCCTGGACCAATAGCTTTGCCTCGTAACACCGGTTCCCGTCGGATAACCGAAGTCAAGTGCTGTAGGTCCAGGCTAGCACTTCAATGGGTCAACGTCCAGGTCAGCCGAGCGCTGTTAGCAAGCGCGGTGCTCACAGCCCTTATGAAGCCAACTGAGGGGCTACTTGATTGAAAAGTACTGATTATAGCCTCGAAAACTGACAATGGCCATTAGAGCTGTGTGCTGACCACATATCACTCCCTATTCTCATCCAGTGACACCTATCGGCAGAGGATGAAACGACGGTCCGTAGGTAATGTTGGGTCTTACGAGACATGTACGGATGGCGTTTGTTCCACCCGGCAACAGTAAACATAAACTATTTACTGGAGTATGCCTGAGCTTTCCATTGCAGTCAGTTTCCACTGTTTGTAAAACTTTTTAATATAATGTTTTACTTTAATATTACAGATGGTAGCAGCTTAAGGCATTGATTAATGGTAATGATTCAGGCAATAGAGCAGGTGGGCTTTGATTGTCATTGTTTGCAACTACACAAAGTACGAGTAATTATCACATGTGTATGGTTGTTGGTTAGTTGTAGGATTCTGAGTAGCAACCATACCTTCATACCAGTTTCCATTACAACTGTGAGACCACAAAGCAGTATTTCACAGTTACTGAAGGTGTCAATTGTTATAATGCGAAATCCCTCTTGGCTGTAGATTTCATTTGTGCCCTTATAGAGAATTGACGAACAGGCGGTGTGTCTGATAATAATGGCATCATAGGAGATTGCCGGTGTATTTCTTTTTGATTGTTGTTCAGAATAGTAATTTCCATTTGTATGTTCCATTTTACTGACACGTATTTCGTGGTTTCATGTGGTGATTTTGGGACCTACTAATCCACACGTACAGTACCGGAAAAAATTGCTACACCTGGAAAGACGACGTCGATTTTAATCCGATTACGGCATATACCACCTGGGGGATAGTAGATGTACTGATATTTGTTACGTCATGTGCCAACGGATAGCGTACTGGCACAGCTACCAGAGTGCGATTCACGTCTATCCTGTAATAGGGAACGGCCGCAGCCAGATGGCTTACTGTGGTGCAAACGTATGAAGCAAGCAGGCAACCATGCCACAGATGCGCTAATGCCTCCTACAGCCAACAGAGTGAGTTTGAAAGGGGTCAAATCGTGGCCCTCCGTGTGGCGGGATGACCCTTTTGGTAAACTGCCACACAAATGCAGCGTTAGCTGCTCAGCGATGCTGGTGTAATGGTCTCATGAACATTCTCACACCTGTAGTTCAGGTTCTCGACTTTCACCCAGCAAAGGCGCACGCCACGATCGTCGTTTTGTAAGGGCAGCAGTTGTAGTTCGTCGAGCTACCACAGTACGGATAAGAGGACTTGTGAGCCTAGACGTGTCAGCACGAAATGTTGCGAACCGGTTATCAGCAGTCGGACTACGCGCCCACATACCTCTACCCAGTCTTCCCCTCATGCCACAGCATCGACTTGAACTGCTCAGCTGGTGCCGTCAGAGGATCACCTGAAAGATGAAATGGCGCACTGTCCTCTTCAGCAATGAAAGCAGATTCTGCTAGCGCGAGAGACGGAACCTGGTGAGCCCAGTATCGTAGAGTACGTTTGTCCAACACAAACTGCGATAAGCTATATCCCACTCGTCGTCGATTGGCGACAAGTCCGGAGGTCGTGTTGGCCAGGGAAGCTGCTGCACGTCTTTCAGGGTATGTTGAGATTTACGGGAAATTTGTAGGTGAGCGTTATCCAGTTGGAAGAACAGATCACCTTCTTGTTGTAAGAAGGGCAAAAGAAACGGTCTAACGACATTTTGCACTTACCGAGTGTTGGTTAGCGTCCGCTCCAGAATCATCAAAGGCTAACGAAAGTTTTATGTACATATGTATGTTCTAGATCTACTTCTAAACTACTGGACCAATGTAAACCATACTTGGTACACATATCACCTATTGTCTGGAAAGAAACGCTTTGGGGGTAAGAACCACTTACCTATGAAAGAGATGGGGTGAAAAGGTACGTAGCTCACGACTCGCAAATAGCCAGACTGTATTCATTCATTATTTGAGAATGAGAGCACTTAATGACTTGTAACAAACTTTACACATAATTTTAAAACCTTTAAGAAATTCTTCCTCACTGACGACCCCCACGACATGATGAAAGGAAAAAAGTTTGTTCGTAATCACATTTTCGCTGCTCATGCGGCTTATTCACATACGCAGCTGAACCTATCAGCAAAATTACATCGGTGTACGACTCATAGTTCAGGATACATTATGACGTCATAAATAAAGAGGTGCGTGAAAAACTGCCGCATCACACATCATTAAATTTAGAACTCCTTTGCTACTAACTCTATTCGCAACACACTTCGCAGAAAGTATCCACATATGCCACTGAATGTACCTAGAAAAGTATATCATTATGCGACATGTAGTTCAGGAGATATGACGTAATGAACACTAAGATGCGTGAAAAATAGAAGCATCATGGACGATCTTCTAATTTATTACTTTGTTACTTCTAATTCTACTCACGACACATTTCGCAAACAGTATCCAAATCTACCACTTTATGTACACGCAAAATTATATCACTATGGAACGCGTAGTTCACGAGATATGACGTCATAAATGCTGAGATGCGTGAAAATGAAACTGCAGGGCGCAATTCGCTAGAGATAAAGGTGAAATATTTACACAAATAAATATGTGTGAAACATGTCAAATATGTGTGAAATATATGTGACATGTGCGTACATGTACAAAGACATGAGTAAAGAGCTCCTCCTAAACCGGTGGATTGACTTCAAGCAAATTTGTTATACATATTACTTACTATCTGGAAAGAAATATTGTGACGGTTAGAAGCAGGGTCCTCCCACTGCAGTGGCGCCGACAATGTGGAGAGAGAACGGGAGGAGGAGATGGACAGACAGATAGGGGGAATGAGGACATGGACACAGAAAGGCAACAGTTCATTGTGTCACTGTGGTGCCAACAACTGCTCAAATTGCTGCTGCAGATGCGGTACGATGCGTCAGAGCCATACACCGATGCTCTTCCCTCTCGGTAGTGGCACGTGGCCGTCCGGAGTCTGGTGTTCTTGCGACCGTACATTCGGGTGACCACTATTGCCATTAGTCAAGTACATTTCTGCCAAGTCTTTCTGCAGTATCGCAGAAGGAGCATCCAGCTCTTCGTAGTCCCATAACACAACCTCGTTCAAACTCAGTGAGGCATTGATAATAGCGTCTTCGTCCCCCTAAAGGAATTCTTAGCTAACATCAACTCACCAGTCTAGTCTCAATGATAACTAACACTCTCCGAGCCTTACAGCGTGTATTTAAAGCAAAAGTTATTTGCATGCTCGTAGCGGCGTTACTGGCACCACTCCTATGCGACTGGTGCGAAATTTGAATACACATCATTTTTCAGATGTAGAAACACGGCAACCAACTTTCGCTTACGACGCACTACGCTTTCTTGGTGTTGCGAGTTTTTTCCGTCAGTGTATTTGAGTACCACTCGTGATGACACGGCTGGTGCATACATTTATATGAAACAGATAATGGTGAGAGAAAGGGAAGGATGGGTGGGAATTTGTGACTTCCAGCCGCACTGAGCATTGTTATAATGCAATGGCGAAAGTCGAAAATTTGTGCCAGACTCGAACTCGGCTTTACCTCTTCGCATGAACGGTTGCGTTGACCGCTTCGGGCATCCGGACACTATACCTGACCGACTCACATTTCCAACTTTGCGCACGCTGCAATGCAGGGTCCATCCCGCATTAACCCCTACTGGCAAATTATTGATTCTCATAGGAATTCGGACGATATTAATGTATAATTTGCGAGTCGGGGGTTAAGACAGCAGCATGCTGTAACTTGGAAATTTGAGCCTGTCAGGGACCTAGTCCACGTAGAACAGCTTTCAACTATCATCATTCCATTACCATAAAGTCCTGTGCGCCTGGAAGACACGAATTCACATCCGCTCATTCCCTTCTTTCCCCATTATGTATTTCATATTAATCAGTTCTGCTTTCTGCCATCCTCCAATTAAACATGAGCCCCAATGAGCTTACAGACTTTTTATTTTAGTTTGCTACAATCGACGGAATACACGACCCATCACATTAATGTGACCTCTGCCTGTGTGTGATGTCAACGTGTAATATCCACTCTCGGACTGCAGGTGGCAGCACTAGTAGTGGAGGGTGTATAAAGCGTGTCGGTGGGACGTGGAGAACAGTGCCGTCGTTGTCGTAATGTGGAAACGGAGCGATCTATCTGATGTCCAGACGGGCGTGATCCATTGCTTTCGGTCGAAGGGTGGAAGCACTCCCAGAAAAGCTAAGTTTGTAATTTTTTTGCGTGCCGCCATGGTTAAAATACACCGTAATCGGCGCCGAGACAACTGTGACCTACCACGGGCCATAGATGACAGAGGTGAATAACGGCTACAGAGATGTGTACGGGCCAACAGACTTGCAACTGTTGAGTAAATGAGCGCCCAGATGAACCTAGGGCCTACCAACTGTATCTCCTCGACGACCGCTCTGTGAACGTTGTTGCCTATTGGCCTCCGCAGGTGGAGCCTGGTGAGTGTACCCTTGCTGACTGCTGTTCGTCGGCGATGAATGATGAAATTTTCTCTTGAATACCGCAACTAGACGTTCTCTGAGTGGCGACAGTGGACTTTTCAGATGAACCATGTTTTATATTCCATTGGACAGATAGACACTGGCGTGTACGGCGTGAAACCTCTGAAAGCAAACGCCCTGCAACAATTATCGGAAGGATTAAGGCCGGAGGAGGGATCTTTATGGTCTGGGGAATATTTTCTTGCACTCTCTTGGTAATCTTGTCATTCTGGAAGGCACGACTGATCAACACAGGTATGGATCTATCCATGGGGAACATGTCCACCCTTACCCACAGTTTGTTTTTCTTCGGCACGCTGGCATCTACCAGCAAGACAATGTAATGTGTCACACAAGTAGCAGCGAACGTGTGTGGTTCTAACAGCACCAGGATGAGTTTATCGTACTCCCCTGCCCATTAAACTAGCCGTATTTATACCCAATCGAGAATCTGTGGGGACACCTCGATGAGGCTGTTCGCTGCTGACCACGGCACTGGAGTCGTCATTGCTCCAGGCCCCTGTCGGTACCTTCCAGAACCTCAATGACTCTCTCTTCTTTCACATCTAGCCTTGCAGAAGGTGGTTTTTCAGGCCTTTGAGAGGTGGTCCCATTAATGTCACTGGGCAGTGTGTTTCCCTTTATTACTCATTGTCAGTTGTTCACTTGATTAAATGAAATACAGCTTTCGTGTTTTAAATCTGAGTTACATTTCGATAGTTACGATGTCCTATGGTTAGTCAAACCTTAAATTTTATATATAACCAACTGCATTCCAGGATATTTGCTACATTAAGACGAATTTCAGAGATATAAGAATGCAGAGGTGATAACGAGGGTCAAACATTCACTTGTTTTTACAGTAGAAGTAGCTGGTGCATTAAATTTAGCCATATTTCGACCTCTTACAGATCTGTTATTGTGTCACTATATATGTTAATTCTGTCGTGTTTTCCAGGTATTAACATTTCTCATTTGTATTTCATTTCTGGGGACACTAAATTAGCTAATTGTCTAGGTGATAATATACGTGTTCTTTACAACACGAGGCAGGTAATTTTCAAGCCATCTTCATGACAGTTACATTTAAGATACCTGACATACATCTGTCCAACGGGAATCAATTAAAACACTTTTGCACCAGACCGAAAGCCACGTGAGTGCATTTATTCAGCCATTCAGCGCAACAAAATACTCACAAATTCAGTACTGGAGAAAAACAACAACAACAATAACATCAAACCGCGAGCAGCCATGTCTTCCAGAACCATCATATCGACACGGGGTCATTGTCCACCTTGTGTACCTCTGCTCACCACATGTCACAAGGCACAGAGATTGTATGGGCGCAGCAATACACGTGCAGCGCGTAAAATGGCCACCTATACTGGCGAGACACAGTACACTTTGCTATTTATCCTTAGCACCATAAGTGTATCTCGGAAACACATAAGGCAATTAATCCAGCTTCCTAACGGGACACCGTTCAGGCAGTTCTTGAAGATACTGTCATGTGGCGATGCAATGGAATGAAATGATACTACTGAAAAGTCTGTCGCCAAAGATCGTACAATAATCGACTGATCTATTCTACACATTCGTCTCTTTGCCTGTTGCATTACGTAGACTGCTTGTAACTGTCTCAAACCACTTCAAATGGTTCAAATGGCTCTGAGCACTATGGGACTTAACATCTGAGGTCATCAGTCCCCTCGAACTTAGAACTACCTAAAGCTAACAAACTTAAGGACATCACACACATCCATGCCCGAGGCAGGATTCGAACCTGCGACCGTAGCGGTCACGCGGTCCCAGACGGAAGTGCCTACAACCGCACGGACACGCCGGCCGGCAAACCACTTCAAGACTCATCGTTCTCGAAGTGTGTCAAAATGTCTTAAGGAAAACTCCGCAGAGGTAAAGGCTTGGATCCATTCCCAACAACCTCCAAGAAATGTGGGGAGCTGTAGAGAGGAGTTTCTTGAGGATAATTCTCCTGCGCTTTCGATTAGGCATCTAATTTTTGTCGTGGAAACATTTTTTCAGGAGTTTAGAATCTGAAAGACCTCTATATATTGGCTTTAGTTCTACGATAACAGTTTCTTGCATGGGAGGATATCTTTAAGTTTCTGTGAATTTGTTTCACATTACACGTTACATACATATTTTTAAATTCATTCCAGATTTTAGCCCTCATGACGACCAGGTTGCATTAACGAGGGAGAAAAAGACAAATTCAAAGGTGATTTCGGGGGTACCCCAAGAGAGATTTATAGGCTCGTTAGTATTTTCACCATATATAAATGGATAGTGAATAACCTCCGAAACTACGTGATGATTTCCACCGACGATCTTGTACTTTATAGGCAAGTTGCAACGCAAAGGACTATATCGAAAAGGAGAGACATTTGCAGAAGGTCGACGAATAATGTATGCACTCGCAGTTGACACTCAATGTGCATGAACTGCTGGGCACTAAAACTGCAACACTTAGAAAAACATAAAATGATGAAATTTTTACTTATTGTGCAGCACAAAAGAGTACCTGATTAAATTTGTATGTGGCCTGGGGGTATATAACGTGAGAAATTTATTACTCAAAACTCCCACCTCTGGCAGCAACAATGGCTCTAAACTGGCTGAGAATCGAATTGACTTGAGCTTCGATGTAGATACGTTCATGTCACTTGACGTAGTGGCTGGCGAGAGATGTTGTGCCAGTCTATCAAAAAATCATAGTCAAAGGTTTCCAGTGGGAGAGAGAATTGGAAAAAAGGCTGGCGAGGGCAACAGTTGACCCCATGTGCTAGGTAGGTTGGAAGAGCACACAGAAAACGCGGTCTTGCTTTATTTCGTTAAAAGATAACATCAGGGAGACGTCGAAGATAGGACACTGCCTCTGACATTCGAGCGTTACGAATGTAATGTTTGACATTTAAATTACTCGCTACGTGAATCAGATGTGATCGTATGTACGTAATGTCACCATGAACAATTATGACACATACTGAGCCTGCATGACAGTGCTAAATGCAATATAGCTACATTTACTCTCCTCAATAAATAATTAAGTGGCTGAAAGTACAAGTAGCACAAGTGACATTTCACAAGGCAATTATCTAAATGTACATTTGGAATGGTAAAGTGCCGATCTCTTCTGAACAAAAAAAGTACGGTCGATTTACATCATAGAGCCGCTCTCTGTGATGATAAAGTTTAAGCCCCAAACCAGTTCATGGACTGCATTTCGAATACACCCAGAATATATGAAATGGTGGACAGAAGGAGAATGGCAGCTGTCCTTAATGACAATTCAGTAATGTACTTTTTTGAAAGTGCAGCAATTGTCTAACGCGTGTACTTTTGTGTGCCCATATAGTAATATTAACAGATGTTTAAATAGGTCATATTTTGAACTACCGCTTGTACATCTTAAGAAAAAATAAGCATATCGACACAACAGATCATGAGGTTCTTGAATCTGACCATTCACATATGGAATATGATAAACACTTCTATCTCTCGGAAATGGAAAGGAAACACTTCAAACAAGTATTTGTTCCCGAAGGTAGGATAGAAGCTGTGAAGCAGATCAGTAGAACGTCTCCCAAAGCAGAAATGATATAGAAAACTGTCTTTTAATTAAAGCCAAAGACTCCATAGAAAAGGATAAAGTTGTTAAAGACACAGAAGGAAACAAAACTTAATGGAGAAATACAAGATGGATCTCAATCAGTAAAGAACAGTTTAACAATGAATTTCAAGTATTCACTAAACCGTGATCTTGAGTTTATAGAAACGGATTTTAAGAGGCTCAGTATTGGTCCCCCATCAATACCTCATCTGAAGCCTTTGCATCAAGATGAGTTTGAAATAAAATTTGAGAAACGAAAACATTTTCAGAAGATAAATAACTACATCCCTCCACTTTATTATGAATTCTATAACAACATGCCCCTTTCTCAGACGGCAGTTACCATGGTTGTAATAAGAGGAGGTGAAGAAAGAAGAGAGTGCCGGCCGCGGTGGTCTCGCGGTTCTAGGCGCGCAGTCCGGAACCGTGGGACTGCTACGGTCGCAGGTTCGAATCCTGCCTCGGGCATGGATGTGCGTGATGTCCTTAGGTTAGTTAGGTTTAAGTAGTTCTAAGTTCTAGGGGACTGATAACCACAGCAGTTGAGTCCCATAGTGTTCAGAGCCATTTGAACCATTTGAAAGAAGAGAGTGGTCAAAGAAGGGAATGTGGAGGACTGAAAATGCGCAATGGCACAGCATCCGGAGTGTTCACAAAGAAAATCGTTCTTCAAGAGATACCAAAGAAGGAAGTAATTATAACACTATAGACACCGACTGTGAGGACATTATAGAAAGTTACTTTGAATAACGTCTCGTCTGTGTTGGAAATACACCAGTATATTTTCGTTGGTGTTTCGATTTTGTTTGCTATTTGCCTGCTGTTTTTGAGCTTGTTTTATTATTTGTGATTTAATTACTCTAATATCCTCGTGTTACAGCGATCATATAATATATTATGTGTATCACATGTGTTGTACGAAAAAAATCTTCAAACTATTGCACAGTAAATGAAGTGATTTTACACTTGTACCCATTTTACTATAAGAAGTTCTAAGAGGCAAGGAGTATTAGTATTTTAAGATAATATAAAAAGTAACGCATGGGCGATACAACCTCTAAGCATATTTGCAACTACGCACAGACAAACTGGCCATTAAGAAAAAAATATCAAATGTTTCGATAGTATGTCACGTAATTTATAAATGGGCATTTAACATTCACTATAATTTACTCATTTTGTTTCAGCAAACACTTGTACTATTTGTACTCTCAGCCCCTCATTTACCTTTGAAAACAATAGGTGCTCGATCCCCGCTGGAATCCACCAAAATGTGTTCTGAGGATTTAGAAACACCCTGATTGAGTAACACGGGCGTTCAGACGGCGGTACTCCGCCAATGAGCTCAGTACCACTGTGTAATCGTGATCCCTTACATGTCTGAATTATGCGCTATTAGTCAAGGAAATAACTTGTATTCTGACATAATCGTGTTGTCTAGGTCACTATTAAGTGGTGCACATGGAAGTTCAATGAGCAAGTCCACTGTAAATCTATATTAACGCTAGGGATTAAGTGGATAGTTGAGCGGCATTACAACTTATAATCATATTTACCGTCAATGTGGTTATTGCCTTTGCAGTTACAGAGATTTGCGTCTCCATCCCGTGAAGTGGAAGTCGCAGCTTAGATCACAGGGAAGCATTTAGTATGTAACGTTACTGAATGAATGATACGTAATTGACAGAAATAAACATTTGCAAGTCGCAGAATACACCTATGTGGTACGTGTAAGTAAATCAGTGATATGAGACTACTGCGTGGCCAACAGTTTTCTAAATGTTCTCATTACAGGAGTAGTATAAACCAGCGGACTGTCAGCTTTTTTGTGTGAGACTGAATTACGCAAATGAATCCATTCGAAATCTAGGGTTCTTTTCGACACTCATTTCATTTACAGTGAAGAAAGCGTTGTCGATCTACCATCGTAACTATCAACAGCAGCAATAAAGGAAAGAATGTGACTTTCACTTTAATTTTTATGTTGTACGGTTATCTTGACTTTCTAATACTTCCTATTTGAAGTTTTACTTCATTTAGTTGGCTGTATTCTTCATTTAACCCAGAAGGTGACGTGCAAACTCTTGCTTCAGAGGTGAAAAGTGATGTGTAAGCTTTGCTCATGATAAAGACAAATAGCGTCGCACAGAAATTTCCACTATTTGCGAAGGAAAAAAGGAAGAGAAGATTAAGGTTCAACGTCTCGTCGATGATGATATTATTAGAGAATTAGCACAGGCTTCGACTGAACAAATATGAGACGTCTTCAGTGGAACAACACCGATTTTGATTAATTGGTTCATATGCTGATTCTGTAAAATAGTTTCTCTACGTCATTGCCATGAGGTCGTACCTCCTAATATCGTGTTGGACCTCCTTTTGCTCGGCGAAGTGCAGGAACACGATGCAGCATGGACTCAGCAAGTCGTTGGAAGCCCCCTGAAGAGCTATTGAACCATGTTGCCTCTATAGCAGTCTATAACAGGGAAAGTGTTGCCGGTGCAGAATTTTGTTCACTGACTGATCTCTCGATTACGACCCATAAATGTTCGATGGGATTCATGCTGGGCGATCTGGGTGGCCAAATCATTCGCTCGAAATGTCCAGAATGTTCTTCAAACTAAACAAGAACAGTTGTCACCGATAACAATTTCGTCGCTGTTTGGGAGCATGAAGTGCATGAATGGCTGCAAGTGGTCTTCAGGTAGCCGATCATAGACATTTCCATCAGAGGACCCAGTTCATTCGAAGCAGACACAACCCACACCATTATGGAGGCACCGACTGGTTGCACATTGCCGTGTTGACAACTTCGGTCCATGGCTTCGTGTGGTTGCGCCACACTCTAACCCTACCATCAGCTCCTACCAGCTGAAATCAGAACTCATCTTACCCGGCCATGGTTTTCCTGTCGTCTAGATTCCAACCGGTATGGTCACGAGCCCACGAGAGGCGCTTCACGCGATGTCGTGCTGTTAACAAAGGCTCACGCGTCGGTCGTCTGCTGTCACCATAGCCTATTAACGGCAAATTTCGCCGCACTGTCCTAACACATACGGTCTTCGTACGTCCAACATTGATTTCTGCGGTTAGTGCGTGCAGTGTTGCTTGTCTGTTATCGCTGACAACTCAACGCAAACGCCGCTGCTCTCGGTCGTTAAATGAAGGCCGTCGGCCACTGCGTTGTCCATGGTTAGAGGTGATGCCTGAAATTTGCTACTCTCGGCACATTAATGACACTGTGTATCTCGCAACACTGAATTCCCTTACGATATCAGGAATGGAATTTCTATGCATCTAGCTCCAATTACCGTTCTGCGATCAAAGTCTGTTAGTTCCAGCCGTGCGGCCACAATCAATCATGTCGAATATTTTTTCATATGAATCACCTGAATACAATTGATGACTCCACCAACGATTTGCCGTATTGTACCTTGTGTACGCGATACTACCGCCATTTGCATATGCGCAATCGCTATCCTCTGACTCTTTTTCACCTCAGTGTATGAGATATCAGTAATTTCAGGGCCACCTACTTGTCGACCTGGAGATATTTTTAACAATTCCACCGATCTCTAAGCAAAGTAAGCAGTCTGGAGATACTGTGTATTTGTCTACATAAACATTTACCATAAGTCGTTATTCGAAACCGTATGTCTCAGTTACATTGTTTAAGTAGAGTAGAGTCTAGTGCAGTTGTCCTTTTACAGGCACACACCTTTACTCATTAAATATGTTTTTAATATTGTCAGCGGAAATTACATTTTCGGTGTGTGTAAGGCCTGTGTGATGCTAGCAATTATTAAATGTAGAACAGTGCCTTTTGTTTGATGCAAACCAGTATTAAGCTGCCATCAGCGCACTGCTGCTAGTTTCTGGTACATGAAGCTAAACTGGCTCGGAGCTCCTGTCCGCTGGGCATCACGCGTCCGTGAGCAGTCTGCATAATTGTCCGCGCCAGTGGCGTATTACACCGCGCAGCAGCTCACCTGCCCAACGAAATCGAACGTGTCTAAAATAGCTCTCCCTAGAGGTAGTTTACTTTGTTTCTGAAAGTGTTTAAATCAAGTAATGAAGGCGAACCGGAAATTTAATCTCTGTAGTGCTTGAAAAGGCTACACTTATTCTAATTTTATAACTTTATCATATCTCACAGTCAGAGCATTACAAATTATCCACACTTTTTTTAACAGCTGACAAAGGTATATTGATGAAATGAATGATATTAGCAAGATAAAGCTATAATTTTTCCTATATGCGTCATTTTTTTAAAAAATCCATGACAACCACGTTTCACCTCTGAAAAATTACGGAAGTAATAATTACCTTATAGGACCAGTGAATGAAAAGCGCTTTGAATTCTAAATTTTGCTGAAGTTAGTACTTTCACATCGTTAGCTAATGGCTGGAAGTGAAAATTTAGTTTTTTTGTTGACATAAAGAAGCTGCAAGCGTAAGTTCATAGCAGTTGTTCAATGTGCCAACCACCAACCTCAACGTATCAGTTAAAATCGAGCATACAGTCTCTCAAGTATCCTTAGAATCTGTTGCATAGTGAGACAGGTATCTAGAACACTACCGACCAGTCCCTCTTTATCTTCTATCTGGGTTTTATAAGCCAACAGTATGGCTATAGGGTGGCACCTGGACTTTACCCTTACCATAGGACATCGTCACCCTTTCCCCGTCAGACCAAGAGCGTCTCCGTAGACCAGGTTCTCAAGGAAATTCGCAACGTGTTCGAATGGTGCTCCGTCGTACTGAAACGAAATTGTCTCACGGACAACAAAACGTACATCCTCCTAGTATTGTGACCGACTATCTAGAATAAACGATCGTTAACATGCACCAATCAACAAACTGTTGAAACGCGATAACACACAGAACACAGAGAAAAGTTTACACGATCTACAGAGGCGCACAGGGCTTCCCTCGCTTTGGTAACTGACGACTTCGGCGGAGAGAACGGTATCCGTCCACCAAGCTAACACAAAATAAGTTTTCCAAATCGTGAGAATGGTCGATCCCACACGACTGAATAAACTCTAGTAAAAAGATACTGTGCATCATTGAAACGAAGCAGCAGGAAAAAGGGTGCTGTCACTTGAGCTTGTACAATTCGATCGCAAACTTTGATAGTGACTTATTGGTGATACAAGACAAGGATGGCGAATAGACCTTAATCACTCCGCACATGATTACTGTGGTATCTGAAACACATTTACACTTGAACGATGCGTCATCCGCGAGCAATAAATATAAACTGTAGGAAGTGCAAATGTGCAGTACTGCTGTGGATAACACATCATAAGAACTGAAATATGGATTTAAAATTATTTGGTCCAATTGCTTGTTTATGAAAGGCGCATAATTACTGGTACACTCTCATAACGTAAGCGCCGGCTGTTGTGGCCGAGTGGTTCTAGGCGCTTCAGTCCAGAACCGCGCGACTGCTACGGTCGCAGGTTCGAATCCTGCCTCGGGCGTGGATGTGTGTGATATCCTTAGGTTAGTTCGCTTTTAAGTAGTTTTAAGTTCTAGGGGACTGATGACCTCAGATGTTAAGTCCCATAGTGCTCAGAGCCGTTTGAACCATAACGTAAGCAGTCAGTTGGGACCTAAGTTGGAAGACGTGATTTGCATGCACAGACAAACAAATGATTAAAATTTGCCAATGCCAAATGCCAAATTCTATCCAACTGACGCGTTACAGTGTCAAAATCCCGAGATGGTTAAAGGGCCCTACCTATAATGGTCCTAACGTTCTCAATTGAGGAGAAATCCAGGGATCTTGCTGGCATAGCATGTATGTAGAGAAACAGTAGACTCTCTTGTCGTGTGCGGGTTGGCGTTATCTTGCTGAAATGTAAGCCCAGGGTGGCTTGACATGAAGAGCAACAAAACGGTGCATAGAATTCGTGGACATACCGATATTCCGTAGTGGCACTGCTGATGACATGCAGAGGGGTCCTGCTATTAAAGGAAATGTCTCCCCAGACCATCAGTCCTGGTTGTCGGGCTGTACGACGGACGACAGTCAGGTTGGCATCTCACCTCTGTCCGGGACGTCTCCAGACACTGTAACACGATAGCTCTAATACTCTACTGATTTATTTTGCTTTCATTTCATTTAATGTTGCATCGTTGAGCTTCTGTAAATGTGTTTGAATCGATAACACAAAACTGTATACTCCTTTCTTTGTACAAACTTTGATGTCATGATTTGATTCTATGCAATGTAGTAAATCTGTCATTTAGATTCTTTGTCTCATTTGGAGGGAAAAAAACTTACTGTATATAATTGTAATTTCTCTGTGAATAATTTTTGTAGAAATGTCAATATCTGTGAATGTTCTGTTTTATTTAAAATGTTTGTTTTCTGTTATGTAAACTGCTGATCCTCACTTAGGGTTCTTAGTTATTCTGTGTATAAGAGTTGTAGTGGTTCCCCTCGAGGACGGAACTGTGTAGCGCGCGCAAAATGTGGTTGGCCTAGGTAGAAAAGGTGGAACCAAGAGTCAGTCGGGGTCGAGCTACCAATCTGTACACTGCCCATGTAAAAGTTTTATATTGTGCTGGTTCCGAGAGAGGCTTTTCCTGCCGTTTACCAATGCCTCGGATGGATGGTTAATAGCTGGAATTACTCTGGAATTGGTATCTATCATCGCCACCAAGAAATGACAGAGTACAGCAATTCCGCCTGCGAATCCACCTACCAACATGCAGTTGGCACCACATTGCGCAATCACTGTAATGGAGCACTATAGTAATGTACAGTGAAGGATCATCTTAATGGATGTGTTAGTGCGCTCAAATATAAGGTAATTTATAACTGAATTCATGTACCTACCTTGATTTTACTCCTTATCATAACTCCTCTTAGGTTCCTCTCCGTTTGAACTAAAGTGATTTCCGAGTGTCCTTACTGAAAAAACATTAAAGCCCAGTGTTTTGCTAATTGATGCCTCTTGAACATACTAAAAAGAAAATTAAAGCTAATGTGGCAAGAGAGTGAGTTAAAGTTAATGATGCTTGCTGAAAATAATTTTCCTAGTAAAAATGCTTATTAATGTGTTGTTGCCAACTTCAAATTAAAAGTTCTTAAGACTGAGGCTTATAAAGGTTTGCTTAGTAAATGATCACATTACTGTCTGTTGTAAATCGCAGAAGGTGAGTCAGTATCTTACATATATGTTAATTTTGTCTCTCACTGTAGTAAAAGTGGAAAACTGCAGTTGTGAAACGTTATATACTCATGTTTGCTAAGTGTTTGTCTCTCTTGTGTATTAGAAGTGCATATTTATAGTATAATAGGGTCGACAGTTTGTCTATTGTGTTAATGCTCGGTAACAAGTAACGGAAAGACCATTAATTATGAAAACAATAATTTCTGTATTCAAATGATAGTGAGAAGCAACCTGTTAGTGGATTCCAATTAACTTCCATTTTAAATAGTAAAGTATTTAACTGAGAGAGACTTAACCTATATCCAATTAATGATTCTGCAGTGAATAGTAATAATAACGTTATAAAGACCATTCAGTTTGTGTAAGCCCTGAAAGTAATAGTGTGTTCCGGTATCTGTTATAATTTTGCAAATAGTTTGTGCTGCTCTAACTGTTAGTTTCAATCTTACCGTAAACATATGTATAAGTTCACTGCACTCGCGTGTGACAAACTATAGGTTGTGTTTATCCATTAAAGTTACTAATAACTATTTTCTTGAACGAGAATGTTTATCATTCTCTTGCCTAGTTAGGCTGGCGACCGTTTTCTTTATCTGTTAAAAAGTGCAGATAGGCAAAATTTTGTTTGTTACTGTTCAAATATTTACGTAATTCTGACTTTCATTTCCGATAAGCCACCTCCGTTAGGTACAACACGGTCAACATAACAAAATTCCTCGCAGAGGGTAACACTGCTCTGTTGCTTTATACAATAATTGCTTGAACAAGATAGTTTTATTTTACGACCTGCCTACAAAATGGCTCTGAGCACTGTGGGACTCAACTGCTGTTGTCATAAGTCCCCTAGCACTTAGAACTACTTAAACCTAACTAACCTAAGGACAGCACACAACACCCAGCCATCACGAGGCAGAGAAAATCCCTGACCCCGCCGGGAATCGAACCCGGGAACCCGGGCGTGGGAAGCGAGAACGCTCCCGCACGACCACGAGATGCGGGCACGACCTGCCTACAACTTTAAGGTTATGGTACAGTAGTAGCAGACGGTAGTGTTATAACACGTCTTCACTGGTCGTCGATGCTCAGTCCGAAGTGCGACTCATCACTAAAGTCAATTCTACTACAGTCAATGAGATTCCAGGTAGGTGTCTGGTGACTCTCCGGACAGCGGTGGAATACCAGTCTGACTGTCTTCCGGGTTACGGCTCGGTAACCTGGAGTGCTGGTCTAAGTTACCATTTCTTTTCATAGCAAGATACCTTCAGTTGTCATCCACGTCACTATTACAGCAGAACAGTACGTTGACGATATTCTATGCCCTGTTTTGTATCACTTCATCACAAGTCTTCCTGGGCTTACGTTCCAGCCAGACAATGTTTCTACTTCTTGTCTTCGTGCTTACCGAACTCTACGCTGGCCAGACAAGTCACCGGATACCTCCCCAAATGAGAACGTATGGAGCATTGTGGGCAGGGCCCCCCAACCATAGCGGGATTCTGAGGATTTAACGCGTCAATTGGACACAATCTGGCACAATATCTCTCAGGAGGACATCTAACAACTCTGTAAATCAGTGCCATGAAGAATAACTGCATGCATAAGGGCCACAGGTTATTGATTTTCTCAGTTCGTGAAACACTTTCTTTTGAATAAATCTTAGAATTTGTATGAAATTATAATCATTTGTTTGTCTGCATATGTACAGTACATCCGCCGAATTCCCCTCCATTCGTAGAATTTTGTGGTGCTTAGTCTTTTAAAAAGACTGTATTGATGATTCACAAATTATAGTAAACTATTATCAGAAAACTGTGTTTTTAATATGATTCGTCTTTCTACTGCTTCCAGTCAGCAGCCGACAGAGCTGATACACTTCATTTCACCTACGCGTGTCTCATATTTCCATGCGAAGTCCTGCCCCTCAAGAGAGGCCAGCGGGGCTAACCTGGCTGTCAGATGCAGTCTGGAAGAACTGCCCCGGAATAATCTATTTTGTCCTCTCTCGGAGATCCAATTCGTGCTCTTCCACTCAGTAGTCATATCCGACTTTACATGTCAGACGCAGACACGTTAAATCCTCGAGGACATTTCCTGCGTGATCAGTCATGTGCTTTACCGAATCCGTATGTCACAGTGAATAGCTGTAACGCCCATATAGTATTAACTACATAGTCTACATGTCAAGGTTGTTCTCTGATATGAGAAGAGCTCAACAAGCGGAATGTGATTGCTCAGTTTATATACCATGACTACTTTTTCTGCCGTTTCATTCCCATAAAAGAATTTCTCCTACTGTGACTATCTTAGAAAGTTTTATAGTACTTTACCTGCAAACTGAAACTTACACGTCTTTTTTGTTATAAACATAACATCAGTCCTCATTTGAAGGAGCTTTTTAGTCAATAGGAGCTCTGCGTCTACGAAATGTGCTTATAGAAAGCTTTCTTACTTAGGCAGAACTTTAAGCAATAAAAGTCAGAGATATAGATAACTTGTAAAATAAAAAGCTGCATTGAGAAAAAAAATGACAATAAAAATAACTGAAGTCGTAACTAATCTTCGACATAAGAATTGGCCTCATTTCAGATAACGGAATAGCGAGTGAGATGTACTATGGGTGGCCAGTTAGTATGGGCATTACTTTTATTCTAATGGAATGATTTGGGGAAACCACGTAGAGAGGAAGTTCTTGCCAGCCCCTTCCCCGCACCCCCTTGTTGCATAAAGGGAACCAGTCAGGCGAAACCAGTGAATAGATAATTAAATATTTTTCCATTTAAAACGCTGTGGAAATCGAAAATAATCGGGGTTAAACTGAACAGGTTTAATCAGCACTGTCTGAACACCAAGCAGAAAAGTCTTACCTAAAAATGCTGCAACCTAATGACAGGGCCAACATGAAGAGTTCAACAACAAATCATTAGACCCTGTGTGCTGATTTTGTACTACTTTGCAGGACAGTATGCTTGCCCTTCATGACACAGATCCCGTAATACCAAAACAGTGCACCCAGAAAAAGAGGAGAAATGCGTCATAGCTATAGGTTGTCTATGACGCACCTTCCAGAGAAGTTACAATTTGTTGCTGGAGTGCCCGCATCTCGTGGTCGTGCGGTAGCGTTCTCGCTTCCCACGCCCGGGTTCCCGGGTTCGATTCCCGGCGGGGTCAGGGATTTTCTCTGCCTCGTGATGGCTGGGTGTTGTGTGTGATGTCCTTAGGTTAGTTAGGTTTAAGTAGTTCTAAGTTCTAGGGGACTGATGACCATAGATGTTAAGTCCCATAGTGCTCAGAGCCATTTGAACCATTTTTTTTGTTGCTGGAGTTGGTGCCCCTGACGTTCAACAAAAGCAGTAACCAGAAAAGAAAAGATGAAAGTAGTACTAACATCCGAAACTTTTCCTCCGCTGGATTATCAGGACGCATACGACTAACGTCGATAAAGATTTCAAGTAGAACAACTGAGTTACGCTCCAGGACAGCCACAACAAAGGAGGGTACAAACTTGATGATCTAAAATCCAGTGACATGAAATTTACTGCAGAGGATATTACACCAAATAGAAGTCACTGAGCGTGCACCATTCTGACGTCACAAAGAACAAAATTGATAGCAGAGGTTCGAATTCACTTCTGCGCCTTTGCGTGATGGCTGATGGGTGTAGCATGCCACATGCTACCACTTATGTTGTCGCTTACGTCAACCGTCGCTTGCGATGTAAGGCTTGAAAAAGGCTGCCTTCAGTGCTCCTGTGGTTGTCTAACTTCTCTGTGCACACGTCCAACGTTTGTAGTCTTTGTGATGTGAAAACTTCTTTAAAGACAAATGTTGATGGTGTTGAGACAGCAACCAGCCACAAATTTATTTTAAGTTCCTTTATTTAAAGGGTACCGTTACCGGTTTAGAATCGTTACGATTAATCGTCAGACGGCTTTCATGCTTTCATTACAACATGTGCTGCGTTTTTTACTGATTAGTTATACTAAATTTTAAGTAATACATAATTATAAGCACGTCGCAAAGATGGTTGAGTTATAAGTTTGCATTGGGATGTGACTCTCGTGAAATGTCGGTTTGGGGTACTTGTTTTCTTACTTTTCGTCCAGCAGACAACGTTTGTAGTTTTCGCCGCAATCACATCATTGCACACATAAACTTGCATAATTGAGCGCTTCAGATTTGTCACTGAATGCATTTCCATCACATTTCTGTCATTGTACACGTAAATTTGTGCCACTGAGCACTTCAGCTTAGTCGCAGAACTGGCTTCTAACAAGCACCGCATGTTTTGATAGATACATGGTGTTTACAAACAAACGAGTGTCAAAGATGCTATGATACATCGTAATATTACATGTTAGGAAAAAGATCATATATTCAGTCATGCAACTGAAACGCCTCTTACACCAGTACAGAGAGATATTGATTTTGTGAATATTAGAGCGAATACTGCTACACGAATTATAAAGATGTTCGATGTCAAAACTTTTTTTATGGGTAGACAGTACATTATTCATTTACATTTAGCATGATGAGAATTGTAGTAACAGATAATTGTGCTACTTGATCTGCTGATAGGTGTAGGAATAGTATTTACTTTGGAAGGTGAAAATTAATTTTTGGAAATTTTTCAGGAAAGGGGTGTTAGCCAGCTCAGTTTGTTCATTAAGAATATAGTCTGGGGTGCTGTTTATGTGTGTGTGTATTTCTATTTCTTCCAATATATTCATAGTGGCTCCCTTTTCTGCTAGATGTAAAATTTTTAAGTTGTTCTCAATGTTTCTCACTGAATGGTTTACTTCAGCAATATGGGCTGCAAATGCATTTTTTTCAAGTGGCCTAGCCTTAAAGCATCAATGTGTTCTTTCTATCTAACTTCAAAACTTCTGCCTGTCTGTCCAATGTAGAGATTTTGGCATGTATCACATTTGAGCTTGTATATTTCTCATTCACTGTATGAGCTCTTCGAGGTGTTTACATCATGGATTACATTTTGTTATAATTTATTATTTGTGGAAAAGCTGATTGTGATATTTTTCTTTTTAAATAAGTCTGCTATTTGGTATGATAGTTGATCTATGTATAGGAGAGCAGCATATTTAGCTTTGGCTTCTGTGGCACACTGATGTGGCTTGGAGTGCATTTTCTGTGAATTGCTGTTTAGTGGAACTGGGTTTTTTGTTTGAATTTTGTTGTGGAGTTTTTCAATTATTGTGGGTTTATATCCATTATTATAAGCAACTGTTTTAATTACATTGATTTGATTTTGTTTGTTTGTGTCACTCATTGGCACTTTTTTAATTCGATGTACCATGGCTCTGAAATATGCCATTTTTTGTTGGCGAGGGTGGCACAATGAGTTGTCAATACTGACATCTGTGGTGGTAGGTTTTCTGAAAATACTAAATTGATGTTTATGGTTACTATTACAAATCTTCAGGAAAAGAAAGTATCAATTTCATTCTTTGTACCATCAAAAAACAAGATTGTATCATCAACATATCTTCTGTTGTAAATTATTTTGTTTGAGATGTGCTGGTTGCTTCAGAAGAATTTTTGTTCTATACGCTTGATGTAAATATCAGCCATTATCCCAGATAAGCTACTCCTCATTGCCAAACCATCATGTTGTTGGTACAGATTGTTGTTGAAGCTAAAGTAATTATGCTCTAGAATAAGTGTAAGTATTTCTATGAGTTCATAGATCTCTGCAATACTAATTTTCTTACATTTAAGCAGATTGTTTCTTATAATGTTATTAGTCTCTTTGACAGGGATGTTCATGTATAGGCTGACTATGTCTAGTGATGCTAATTTAGCTGTTGGTGGGATGTGGTTGTCTTTAGTTAAGCTTATGAGTCATGTGTGTTATGTGTGGTGTAGTTATTTTCAAATGTATAGTATTTGGTAATGAGGTCTTTCAGTTTACGGCTTGTGAAGTCTGCACGGCTGTTTCTTGAGTTAACAGTCGGACAAATGGAACAATTTTCTTTATGAACCTGTGCACACAGTTTTGGTGCTGAGGGATTCATTGTTATACAGTTACGTACTTCATATTTGTTCAGTAAAAGGCCACAGTTTTATAGTAGCTTGCGGAATTTAGTTTGGAATTTTATTGAAGGATCTGACTTTATTTCAGTAATATTGTTGCTATGGAAAAATTGTAAGGTTTTCTCTATGCATGAAAGAGAATACATAGAGAAAACCTTACAATTACGGAATCGGGTAAGTGCCGCTAGTAATGAAGATAATGAGTAAGGGGCACTACATCAGTAGTGTGTGGATAAGTTGAGAATTTGGGTCTGACCGGAAGCTTGCTTGGCTCGTCCTCGCAGTTGCGCTGACTACTGTGTCCGGATGGCGTAGCGGTCAGCGCATTTGCGTAATAAGCAGAAAATCCGAATGCGAATGCTGGTCTGGCCCATATGTTCAACTTTCCTCATTGATTTAAATCAATGGCCATACGCAGCAAATGTCATTATAATTCCTTTGTGTCTCGATAAGTGGTTGCAGGATCAAAATGATGTCTGTCCTTTCGGACATGTGCGAAAGAACAGAGATTTAGATACGTTTGGTTCAGTCTATGTTTATTTAACGCACTACTGTTCTACGCTTGATCTAGAGTCGGCGCCGTTCTTGGGCTCGGTTCGAAGATCTGCGACTTGGCTTCATTTCGCTGATGAGTCGTGGAGGCCTAAGGTATATCAGGCCTGTTGCCACGAACATGACGATAGTGTCTGGAAAGGCTGTAGCGGGATGGTAGCAATACCGGGGAAGATCTGACAGTTTGGTTAGGACTAGTGGACAAATTTCATGTTGTCGTATCATTTGAGATTTGCAAGAGACAGTGGGATCACTCACTCAACTTCCGACGTTCTTCTTTCTGTCTAGTTATTGTTGCGTAATCAACATGCAACTCCTAAGCTTTTATTTATGTTCCGTAACAATCTTCGGTCTGTCGAATCAAACTCATTTTGATTTGTCTCTGATTTTCTCCCTGTTTTCTTTCTGCGTTGACTCTGTTTTTCACTTTGTTTTGTACTATTCTGGTTACCTACTTTTGTAAATTCAAGTGGAATTTTATGTTACATCAGTCACCTTCATTGAAATCACGAAATTTTTCAGCGATATCTCGCTGGTAGCGACGACCCACATTTTATTCCTTTTATCCTTTATTCCCTTTATTATTCAAGTTTAAAATCAGTTCAATGTCAGTTGTGTTTTCAATGATAATTTCTCCGGGATTAGCGTTAGTAAATTACATTTTTACCAGATCAGCCTATATCATTTAATAACTAGAAATTTCACCTTTGCAAAAATTAGCAACGGATTATCTCAGCCAAAAGCTCATGTGTTACGGTC